>NC_056745.1:483638784-483768784 GCF_019279795.1 Protopterus annectens
AAGCCATAAAAGACCCAATCCTATTTGACCTCCTACTTCTCTGAAAAAAAAATGTCACTACAAGCACCCACATTATTGGCCTAAATCTACACCAATAAATAAATAAGAGTCACTATAGGCATGAATTCCTGGCATAAAAACTTCCCAGCCTAAGAAATAAGTTACCGTCAAAAGTATTACCTTTAAGAGTAGTCTTGATGACTGGATGTAGACACAAATTTACATCAGGGTTATGTACAGCCCTGCTCAATTTGGGAAGGGAGTAATATTTAAATGTTTGTGTTACACTTGCTTTCCTTTAATTTCTCTACAAACTATCTAGAATTTCTATAAATATTAAATGTCTGTTAAATAACTTGCATCAATTCTTAACCAATGTTTTTATATTATCACTGTCTGTTTGTCTTTTCGGCTTTTCCAGGTTAGGGGTTGCCACAGCAGAAATCCGGTCCGCTAATGATTGGCAGTAGATTTTTATGGTGCTGAGTTGCCAGCCCAACGCCCAACCTTCAGCAAAGGCACGCCCATTCACGCATGTATTTCGGAGGCCACTAGACCGCGGGGAGGACATGCAGACTCCACACAGAAGGCACTCCAGCCAAGAATCGAACAGGAGAACCTCTTGCTGTGAGGCAACAATGCTACCACTAATTTGTCATAATTATTTAAACTGCAGATGTTTTCTGAAGATTCTACAATTATTGTTCTTAAAACATTTTATAATATTTTGGAGCTTTTCTCCCCGGGCATCCACTGAAAATGGGCTTCTTATCCACTTGAACTTTTCCGATAATCAAATTCAATAAATTAAATAAAAACAAAATAATAAATAAAATAATGTTTATGACTTCTTTTTTTTAAGCAAGTGCTTAAGTGCATTTAAAGTTAAACATGACTAGGCATCTTATATTCTTTGTGATTGCTTGCCTAGTATTGGTTCTATTATTTCCTGTGTTTCTTTCAACATATCCTAAGTAGGCAAGAGTATAACCTAATAACTGTAAAAGAAATAAGCCAAGTAAACTGGGGGTCAGCAGGCCACTAGGGCAACTGAAAGCCATGGGGTTACAGATGCTCCGAGGTGCATTTCAGAGCATTTCCCCAACCTTTTTATCCAGTGACGGCTTGAACACAAACCACAAGAAAAAGAAAGGAAAGAAAAGGGCTCCATGGGGCCCTGCATCACTCATTGTACCCCCAAACCCATCCCTCATCATCCTCCAGTTTCCTCCATCCTGGCTTCCCCATACTGTACACACTTACTTTTTTTCAGCTTTTTCCTCCGCTCTTTTAACACATACTAACTAGTCATGACAGCATTCCAAATTAGTAAGGAAATAATTGAGGCAAGCCAGAGCTAAGAGAGCCATTAGTCACCACTGGGACCTAGGTACTCTAACGTGCATTTTAGTTTTTCTAATCCTTTTCATCCACTCACAGCATGAACAAAATCGGGATCAAGGAAAAATGTTTATTTTTACTCTTCTATTTTGCTTATTCCTGACAACCTTTCATCACAACCTAACTAGTCAAGATTGTTGTTGTTGTTGTTGCGCCTTTCGGCTTTTCCCGGTTAGGGGTCGCCACAGCGGAACTCCGGTCCGCTAATGATTGGAAGTTGATTTTTACGTGCCGTGTTACCAGCCCTGATGCACAACCTTCAACTAAGGTACGCCCATTCACGCATGTCTCCAAGCAGAAGACGCTCTAGCTGAGAATCGAACCGGACAGTGTCTTACAGTGAGGCGAGAACGCTACCGCAGCACCACCACCGCGGGTCACTAGTCAAGACTGCATTGTAATAACTGTGGAGAAAATACAAACGATGCAGTTATATATGTCCCAGTGTTTATTTTATACCTTTTTTCCAACCATTTGTTCAGAGATGGCCTAAACAAAAATCACAAGTAAGGAAAGAAATTGTGTCTTTTGTCTCCTATCAAAGGAATTAATAAGTTGTTTCCCAAGGTTTGATGTTCAAAGCTGTCAAAATAGCAGTTCACCATGAACTGAGAAGAAAAATGCTTGCAAAATTGAAATGTCCAAGTGGCTACAGTCACATATTTCTAATTGCTGCTGTCTCACACATGCAGCATGCTTCCTTACTGCTACCATCAAATGACAACCACTTTCTGTATAGCCCTCTAATGTCAGACTGAGACAAAACTTAAGGAATTAGAACACAATAACCTATTTCTACCATTTGCTTATATGTATATGAACAGCATCTTTCCTTACCCCAACCACAAAAGGATAACCACTCATATCGAATGTGAAGTAAACAAAATAAAAAAAAAAACAACTACCTCCAAAAGATACACATTTGATGTTTGTGAGAAAAAAAAAAGTACAGTTACAGTAATGAATATCAAATTTTGGCTCCTATACAGCATACTTCTCCTTTGACAAGCTATGGTCATCTTCTGTATACAACTCTAGTGGTCTGTGAAGAAAAATAGAGAAATGAGTACATCATACCAGCCACCCACACAAGCTATAGCGACCTTTGCAATCTCTGAAGTTTATTAAGAAAATTGAAGAAATAATGACTACACCATCAAAAGTCCTCTGAACAAGCTCCAGTGACCTTTTGTGCACATGTCTGAGCAGGCTAGTTTTCAGTTACGTGGGATTAAAAAGCAGAGACCACTACTAAGCCAGAGTCAAAACCCACATATAATACTTGGGATGTGTGTGTGTGTGTGTGTAGTCCCAAAAGATGTGACCATCTGGATGTTTTGCGATGCATTTTATACCATTTATTTTTACTGACAGCCAGAAGATTTATGCATGTGCCCAGCACCACACAAAGAAATCAGTGGTTATACTTTTTTCGCACCCCCACTTGAAAACCCTGACAGTACATCTTGTGACCGATATAGCCTCTCAGGGGCAGTGTCATATGTGTGTAAAAAGTATTGCTTTTGACAAGACAGACCTATCACAACATGCAAATATTAACACATGCTGCATGCTGACTTATAGGCAAAATGGAGTAACACTAATTCACCTATATTTGAGGCACTGGAGGAAACCAGAGAATATGGATAAACATACACAGAGAGAGCATGCCGACTCCACACAGACGTACAACCAAGACCTCAACCAGATAAAGCACTGTGGGATAGCAATGCTACTCCCCTGCACCACTGTGCCAATGAGCTAATACTTCACATGCATCCTGCTCCTGCCAGAGCAACAAACATAGCCACTCATCCTGTGCACTGCTGATGACTGTGATGGAAAGTGAAAGAAATAACTGCCAGCTTCTGACTCTTAATTAAATGCATTTCAATCCTTTACATACATACGCACACAGAAGCCATATCAATGTTAGCTATATGCTGACTGTTGCTTAACAGTGAACTAATAGCAGGCATACATCAACTACATGTTCAAATGGCCTTGGTACCCATCATTTATAAAGTGTTCACTTCCAACAGCTTTACTTCTGAACTACAAAAAGGAATACTGGAAAACAGGCCAAATAATAGACTAGACACACACAGGCTGTAAACACAGGCCTAAATGTGCCCCCCCCCACACACACACACACAACGAGCTTGCCACTACACACTCTCTAGAGTTGTAGCTAGCTTCTGTAGCACCCAGTGCACTTCCTCGATCTGGCACCCTTCAACTATAAATTGAGGACACCCCACCAAAAAAAATTCTCTCTCCAAACTGAAGACCAAAAAGTCTATTTGAAACTTTGTAACATGCAGCTTGCTCCAGTTGTCAGTTTGCAGTTAGAATACCACACACTCACAAATCGCTTCAAAGCTTTACAGTTGAGTGAAAACAATGTTAACATTCATTTCTGAATGTTGGTATTGCAGTACTGCCTCATTGTCAACTGCTAATAGCAGTGGCGGCTGGTGACTTCAAATCAAAGGGGGGCTGCAGGAGACAAGTGAATGGGTGGGGTCAATGGGAAGGGGTGTGGCCAACTAGAAAGGGGAGGAGCTGTGCTCAAAACCACTAAAACTAACTTTAATTTAATACGCTGCCCTGGGTGTCAAACAGTCATTATGAGAGTTCAATCAAGACAAAATGAAGTGTAGAAGAAAAAAAAAATATTTCAATGCATTAGCTGCATGACAGCTTACTTAATATCTAGATGGAAACAAAAAGGTTGTAAGCCATGAAAAAATAAATTACTTTTTAAATACATTACTGGAATGCCAGTTAAAATCAAGTACAAGTAAAACAAGCAGCACTCAACTCAAACCACTTCTCCTTGCACTGCAGTTCTAATTATAATTTATATTCAGCTTTATTCATCTCTGTGATACCCCCACTTGTAAAAATATTTCTCATCCAAAAAGACCTGCTGCCTGACAACTATCTACTTGTTCCATGGGGAAAATATGATCCAAGTAAAAAATGAAAAGCAAACAAGAAACAAGCTCAAGATACATTACTTACAGGATTACTGTACAGGTAATGGACCACACATGATAGATTGGCATTCTGTTTGGTTTACAGGTAAAGCCTGCAAAGATGACTGCAAGTCTCCAACAAATGTAATGAGCTTCGTAAAATAATGTAATCCTGTCCTTTATTACAAATACTGTCATATGCATTTCAATACCCAAGGCCTATACATAGTTTCATAGTTTCACAGTTTAGTACTAGGCTATCTGCCCTAGGGCATTTATAAGCCTAGCCAAAGTGTATGTGGCTTTCGCCACCCCATGTAATGATACAAAAGTGTACAATTTAAATTAAATTTAGTTTACTGTGCCTCTATCTAGCAATGACACAGAGATGACCCCCGGGGTAAACCTACGATCACCCATCCATTTGTCCAGATTTCTCTTGAAGAGAGTCAGTGAGGGGCTCTGCCTAACATGGACAGGTATCCTGTTCCAGAGTGCGGGAAGCCTCTGGGTTATGAATCTGTCCCTCCAGCATGTCCTATTCATATTTGTGCTGAGGTTTAGATCTTTAGCTCTCGTGGCTCTGATGGATTTGGATTTTTTGAGGTGGAGCATGTCCATTAATTCTGAATTGGACATGGCCTTGTACGTAAGGCACAGATCACCTCTGAGCAGGCGGTATGCTACTGAATAGAGCTGGAGCTTTTTCAGTCTGGCAGCATATGACATATGCTGGAGACCCTTGATCCTCTTGGTAAGGTACTTTTGGGGTCTCTCCAGCTGCTGCAGGTGCCGGGTGAGGTACATACCAAATGGGGCATTGTACTCAATCATAGGCCTGATAAAGGAGGAATATAAGGGTACAATGACATCCTTTGATCTGGATGTGAATCCCTTCATGATAAGGTGGGCAAGGTAGAAGGTCTTTCTAACCACTTTGGCGACGTGGGTGTCAAATGAGAGGTCACTGTCAACTTGGGTCCCCAGGTCTCTGATTACTTTTTCCGTACTTAATGGATTACCACCTATGTGGTAATTTGTGGGTACTTTGTTTTTTTCCAAAGGGGATGACTATACATTTTTTGGCATTTAGTTTAAGGCCATGACTCTGGCACCAGTCGTCTGTTTCTGTGAGGCCCTTCTGGAAGATGCATGTGTCAGCTGGTGTGTCGACTATGGTGCCTAGTTTGCAGTCGTCTGCGAACTTTGTCAGCCACAACCCCGCTATGTTTGCCTGCACATCTGAGAAATAAATGCCAAACAAGAGGGGTCCCAAGACAGAGCCCTGTGGGACTCCACTTGTGACTGGCTTAGAGTCTGACATAGCTCCAGCTATTTTGACTTTGTGGGTACTGCCCTTTAGCCAGTTTGCAACCCATCTTGTGACAAACGGGTTTACATTGTCTATGATTCCTGAGTGGGGTATTGTGTCGAAGGCTTTTGCCAGATCCACGTAGGCTGTATGAACTGCTTTACCTTAATCGATGGCTCTAGTGACGGTTTCAAAAAAGTCCACCAGGTTTAAGACAAGATCTGCCTTTTACAAAGCCGAACTGGGTAGGGTCAATTGTCTGTAGGTCCCCGATGTCTTTGTTTATAAGTTCCATAATGATCCTTTCCATAGCTTTGCAGACCAGGCTGGTCAAGCTTATGGGGCGGTAGTTTCCAGGATCTGTAGAGGTGCCACCTTTGTGGAGTGGGACCACTGTAGCTGTATGCCAGTGTTCAGGGACGTATCCTGTAGCAAGGCTAAGATTAAACAGCGTTCTTATGTGTGGGTGTAGCTCCTCTAGGAGTTCACGTAGCATGCAACCTGGGACACCGTCAGGTCCCATGGATGCTGTATTTTTAGCTTTGCTGAGGGCAGCTCTCACCTGGACATCTGAGATTTCAGGGAGGTTGCATTCAGCTGAGATATTTATTTAGTCTTTTGGGGGAGAGGGAGGGGAGAAATTTGCAGTGAACCTGTCTGCCAGTATGTTAGCAATATCTGTGGGTTCAGTGTATTTTTTGCCGTTATGAACTAACTCTGCACATATCTGAGGGTTTCCGCCCAGGTTTCTAACATAACTGAAGAAGGCCTTGTGATTATCTTTAGTGTCCTTAGCGATTTTTCTCTCGAAGTTGGCCTTTGATGATTTTATTACCGAACGTAGTTTTTTGCTTGTGCTGATCATGGATGCCTTCCCTTTATGGGATTTTGCTCCGTCTTGCAGTAGCTTCCTTCTCTTGTTATAAAGTTTGTTTATGGCTGGGGTTCACCAGATAGGATGCCTGCCTTTGGTGGAAAGGGTCTTGGTTTTATTTGGGATTGCATGATCCACGCATTCTTGGAGATGCCCGTAGAAAGCATTTGTGAAGGATTCAGCAGTGTGGGATGTGGTTTCAACTGGCCCAGGGGGCTTGAAGGATACCATTTCATTCCTAAGGAGTGTAAAGTCGGCTTTTGAGAAGTTTCTCACTGTGGTCTTTTGTGCTGGGGGTGGAGGTGGGATATGACTATCTAGGGTTATTAGTTTATGGTCTGATCTCACTAGTGAGGGGTATACTTCCGGTGTTGAGCATTTTGTCCCCATGTTTGTGATGATCAGGTCAAGTATATTATTTCCCTTGTGGGGAGGTGACTAGTTGTTCCATCGCATTTGAGTTGATGAATTCCAGGAACCTTTGGGCTAGGGTGTTGGGGCTTGAGTAATGCACCCAGTCTATGTTTGGGTAGTTGAAGTCTCCCAATATGATGGTATTTGGTGAGGCATTCATATCCTCCAGTGTCTTCAGGAAGGCTGAATGGAGTTCCTGAGATTGCGAGGGTGGTCTGTAGCATGCTACAAGTTGTATAGCAGTTTTGCCTATGGTTAGTTGCACATGGATGGTCTCCGATGCTTCGTGCATTGCCACTAACCTGGAGGTGTGGGTGTCTAATGAATATGGACACTCCCCATCCTTTTGTGGTTCGGCCCAGGTTTTGGGGCTGAAATGCATGATACGAGGTATGACCTGGTAGGGCTGGGGTGCTCTCAGGAGCCTTGAACCAGGTTTCAGTTACTGCACAGACATCGATGCTCTCCATACTGAGGAGTGCTTCGAGAGCCTGCATCTTGAGATTTAGACTTCTGGCGTTGAGCAGCATTACCCTTAGTTTTTTTCCTTTATTGTTTTCTAAGGTGGTGGATTTGTCTTTTGAGCCTTGCCTAAAAAAGGCACTATGGGGGTGGCAAGAGCCTTAGCCAATATCCGGAAGCCCAGTGGTGACGGGTGCAAGCCGTCCCTTGCGAAGCAGCGTGGCTTGTCCAGCATGTCATCCCAAGCAGACAGACACTGGATCCCCCTAGAACGACACCAGTAATTGAGCCAATTATTACAGCTGATCATCTTGTCTTTGTATTGTGGCATCATTCTTGGTGATAATTTAATATCTAAAACGGTGTCTACTATGTCACTTTTCTTAGAAGGTATGAAAGACAAACCCTTATTTAAGACCTCAGTCTCAAACTTATCTAAAGGTCTATGTGAGAGGTTCCAAATTAAGTCATTCTTTCCCACATCTTCTTCAGTGTGGGTTCCTTCATTTCCCCCCCTACAGCCTTCTTTTTCTGCTCCCCCTGCTCATGGAGTGACTTCTGCCCCTGTTGTAAGTGCCTGGAATGGGGAAAGGGCTGCATGTATCATGTGACATAGTAGACACCGTTTTAGATATTAAATTATTTGTGAGGAATATACAACTAAAACTGCTTTTCAATAATGCCTCTACTGAGACTCAGAAGCCGGTATATCGAAAACCTAGTACCTATGTACCTATATTGCATCCACTGTTGGATGCTTATAGCAAAATTGTGGAGAAAGATTTATACACAATGGCCGATGGAGCCACTGAGAAAAGGAACAGGGATAATTTGACGTTTAGACAAAGAAAGGCATTGAACAATTTGAAAAATGATAGAAACATATCAATTAGACCAGCCGATAAGGGCGGCCCAATTGTAGTCCTAGACGAGACCAGTTACAATATTAGCATGGAAGAAATGCTAGGTGACAATAACTTTTATGTTTCTATTACTCTCCCAGATGTTGGAATACATATAGCACAAGTATATAATAGCCTAGAAGACTTACTTAAAATAGGTCTAGTAACAGATGAACTTTATAATTTTCTATTTGTGGAGAATCCAACTATTCCTGTTATACAGGGCTTACCAAAAGTACATAAGGACCCGCCAATGAGACCGATAGTTTCGGGACGAGGATGGGTCACAGAACCCTTATCTATTTTAATAGAAAAAACGTTGCGACCGGCTATAGATATAAATCCATTTATTTTAAGAGATTCCAAGCAATTTCTCTTGGACCTATATGAGGGAACAAGGATACTACCAGATAATCACCCTTTTTTAATGGTGACTATGGATGTCAAGTCCCTTTTCACTAACATACCCAACCTAGCGGGTACTGAGAGCATACAACATTATTTGACGGACCATACAGATACGCTACCAAGCAGGATAGACTTTATTTGTCTTCTATTAGAGGTAGTATTGGAAAACAACTTGTTTATGTTCAACGAGAGCCTATATTTACAAAGGGATGGCATGGCTATGGGCACATCATGTGCCAATAGCTACGCCAACCTAGTGATGGCTTATTGGGAAGAACATAAACTATTCCAAATGGATCTGTATAAAAAATATATGTCTTCTTTTACAGACGTTTTGTTGATGACTTGTTTTTTCTCTGGGCTGGTGATGCAGTAGAATTAGATATATTTTTTCAGCAAGTTAATTTACTATCATCTTTTTTAAAATTTACTATGACAGTCTCTCCTGAAAGTATAACATTCTTGGATGTTTCTATCCAACGTTTAAGAAATGGTAAACTTAATACAGGAGTGCATAGGAAAGCATGCTATAAGAATACCCTTTTGCACAGGGACAGTATGCACCCTAGTCATATTTTTACCAATATAGTAAAAGGGCAAGCTATACGTGCTTCGAGGTTGAATCCTATACAGACCAATTATATGATGGAATTAGGTGAATTGCGTAATAGACTAATAAATAGGAGATACAGAATGAAAGAAATTCATGAAGCCTTCCAACACACTGAAAGGCTTAGAACAGGTAAGGCTTGTCCCATTTTTTCTGAAGAAGGCAGTACATTCTACAGTGAGGACAGTATGAGAGCATCTGTAAGCCATGATAAAAAGCAGAAAGTATCATTGTACTTTAAGCAGATTCTTTACAAACACTGGGATATTTTAACTGTGGACCCAGTTATTAAGGAAATTGTCGGGAATCACCCACAATTCCTTTTCAGAAACAAAAAGAATCTGCACAGACGTTTGTGTTTTCCAAGCCAAGAATGTCATTCTACTCCTATGACTTAAACAGGTACGCAACCGTGTAATAAATGTAATTTCTGTTCTAGTATTAGTACTACCAGCATGTTTATACATCCAATTACTACAAGAGTTTTTACTTTTAAAGTTAATGCTAATTGTGAGACTGAACATGTGGTCTATATTGCAAAGTGCACTTCCTGCACTGCCTTCTATGTCGGCAAGACAGACAGAAAATTGAAGGATAGAATAAGGGAACACATTTATAGGATACGCATTAGACCTACAATTAATGCTTTATCGAAACATGTTTTAGAGAATGATACTACACATGCATTTAAGTTTTTTGTTATACATATTAATGTACCCAACATTAGAGGTGGGGACATTAAAAGTTATACTGAACAAATGGAAACTGGGTGGATTATTAGATTACAAGCGCATGTCTATCCTGGACTCAATGACAGGATCCCCCTTAAACCAGCACTCAAAAGTAGAAGAATTAATTTTAAATGAATTCATGCATTTTCACTTTAGTTTTTTATTTTTTATTTTATTTTATATTTATTTTATCTTATTTAATTATTGCTCAGTTGTATGTTGCCATGTTGTGCAAGTCTTTTATATATATATATATATATATATATATATATATATATATATATATATATAGTTATTATATATAACTTTTCTATATACTTATGTGCAAATATTCATTTGTATTCTTAGTTAATGTTGTTTTGATTTTATGTGGCATACACCTTTAAATGTTTGACTCCGTAAGGAACACCCACTAATTAAGAGCTTTGTATACAAGGTGTGTCAGTTCAATGCAATGGTTTTGATGGTTTGAAAAAGCCGCTTGGCGAAAGCGCTTACCCCTTTTATACTTGAATAAAGGTTTTGGAATTATTGAAAGTTTCTAACTTCCAAGTCTGTTTCCAGTTTGCTTGAAGAGACTGTCAGCATTTTACATCTATAAACTGTTTTTTGGTCTGCATAGATTTTAAACATCCTATTTAATGTGGAACTTCGCTTTGGATTTATAGCTTTGGCTGTTTCTTTTACACACTAGCACAGCTTACCAGCGATCCAGCAAGTGAACTTGTAAGTCAGTATTGTGCCTGGTTTGAACTTGAGCTGATGTTTTATTGATTTTATGCTGACTTTTTTTCATTCTTTTGCTCAAGCTCATTTGTGTGCCAGTGGTATTGCTGTTTACTTTTTATAAGGATATTTTTTTGTTTTTTAGGTTAAAAAGTACACAGAAATGCAGGAAAAACAGTAATAAATCACTTACACAGGCTAGCTCACTTTAGTGGGTAGCCTCAACAGTTAAATTTAACAACAAACCTTCGATCAAATGTAACTTTAAGTGCAGATAATGTACAATGCAAAAAACAGGTAATAAAGCAGTTTAAACTTGTTCAAAATAAGAAAAGGAAGGTCTCTCAGGTAAAAACAGCAAAAAAATACTTAGATCAGGAAAGTAGTCCCTTTTCTCAGTTCTCTGCTGCTAGCACCACTCTGCAGGACCACGAGGAGCTGTTTCTGAGTAGTATAGCCAGAAAAAAACGCTCAGGGCGGATTTTAAACAGGGAACTTCAAAAGAGCTGGAAATGGTCCAAAACGACCAATTACTACAAGCTCTTGTGCTGAGGTCACTCCTTCAGGGACAGATAGGCTGCTCAAGGCTCCCACTCCCACTGGTGAGCAAAGAAACTTCCTTCTATCCAAGTAAGGCAATGGACAACACAGGAACTACACCACAGTCCAGAATACAGCAAAGCCTGTATACTGGTCTAAACTAGACGAGAAAGGTGGGAAAACAAGGATTCTTTTTTTTTTTTTTTTTTTTGTTTTTTAGGTTAAAAAGTACACAGAAATGCAGGAAAAACAGTAATAAATCACTTACACAGGCTAGCTCACTTTAGTGGGTAGCCTCAACAGTTAAATTTAAACTTTCGACCAAATGTAACTTTAAGTGCAGATAATGTACAATGCAAAAAACAGGTAATAAAGCAGTTTAAACTTGTTCAAAGTAAGATTATCTAGTTATGCAAGTATTCTCTGCATGGCAACAACAGAAAGGTTTTCAATGTTGGCAATTCTTTAACAATATTGCTTATTAAAGCTTACTTGCATCTTACAATCTCAGACAAGCTTACCTGATAGTCATTAAAGCATTGCTACTTAAACACAGAGCAACATGCACTTTCTGAGTAATAAGCATAAATCAGCAGTATAAAAATATGACAGAAACCAGGACATTCTGCAAAATCAAGGACAGAATAAAAGTAGAACTTGTGTCTACCTTGGATGGGGGGTACTCTGCACATTTACACTGCATAAAACTTCCTTGCCTTGCTTGGACACATCCAGAGTCACTACATGGGGGAGTGGGGTGCAACAAGTATGTCACAATTTGAAATGTCTCTGGCTGACTGTGATGGCCCTGACACATTTGTCATACCTCTCAACCTCAGAACAATATGGACAGAGCCAAACATAGAAGTTGGACAAAGGCCCAAAAATAAGGACAATTTTTAAATATTGCTTTTATAAACTTAGAAAGATAATAGAATAGTAGGTCTTGCATTAGTATGAATTTTCTGAAAGGTACGAAATCTGAAACTCAAATGTCTGTCATTGTTTTCTAACCTCAGTCTTTAATGATTTGCCACTAATTTGCCAAAAAACACAATTTTATGAAAAATGGACCAAAACTGTGATGTAAAAATATAAAATAGCCACACAATACAGCTGGGAACCTGTCAAAGAAGGGACACTTTTTTAATATTAGTACTGCTAACTTGAGTAGTTGAGAAAATAAAAGAATCTACATGCATTTCTGAAATAAAAGTTATCTATAACTCTGACTACAGTTATTTCTCAATTGTAAGACTTCCATGTTTTCTTCCAAAATTGCCATTTTGCAGCAGAATTATTAGGGCAAGAGCAACATTTTGAGCCAAAATCGGGGGCAGTTGAGAGATTTGGATATGCCTAATTCTATAAAGCAATTTATTTGCAAGTACCTCTCAACCTGTTAATGCAGGAAATCTGGACAAGGCCAAATATACTGGGGGAACATATAAACAAGTACTACTATAAATTGTTGTATAAACTGAGACAATTGACAGAATAACAGGTCTTGCTTTAGCATGCATTTTTCTGAAGGTTATGAAGTCTGAAACTCAGTGTCTGTCATTATTTATTGACTAATTCCTAAATGATTTACCAGAAAACCACACATTTTATGAGGAACAAACCAAAAATAAGAAGCAAAAATCTATTCATTCTGTGAAAATCTGGACAGTTGAGAGGCATAGTTCAGCCGGGGCTGTCTGAGTTTGCCGACGTTCTCCCTCACAAAACCATGGTCGAATGGAACCCCCCCCCCCCCCGCAGCCATTCCAATGAACCATTACTTCGCTATTTCACCCCATTTTCCTTAAACACTAATGTGTATACTTGCTTTACTTCTACGATGATTTGGACTTCATTTGAAAGTTTTAATTTGCATTTTACAGCACAAACACTAAGACATCTGCTAAATAAAGCAATGCAATCTCACAATGAAAACAGACTTGGCATTAAAACTTCTCTGCCTTTGAAACTAACATTCATTGAAACAGCATTGAAACCCACATTCAAAGAAAATACATTTTGCCAGTGGCAGATAAAGATTAACTTTGGGCTGTTTTCAAATCATAGGCCCCTTGCACATGAAACATACACGTGGTCTTTGATACACCTTCCTGATCGTATTAAATTATATTCCTTGTACAATATAATACAGTTGTTCGAGGGCATTTTAAATTTGTTTTGAACATTTTTCCAGTAAACAATGAAACAAAATGCATGCACCAATAATGACAAAATTGTCCAATTCAGAACATTTTTCCAGTAAACAATGAAACAAAATGCATGCACTAATAACGACAAAACTGCCCAGTTCAGAACATTTCTATCATAAAAGTCTACTCAAACTTCTACAGTCCACCAGTATCAGTAAATATGCACAATCTCTGAAGAAGTAAAAGTCATCTAAATAATTCCACATTAAATAAATCTGTAACTAATGAAGAGGTTGCTGCTAGCAAACAACTTTATATTTCATTGTTTCATCTACAAATAAAATGCCTGTTGCCCTTGAGGAATAAATTGTCTAAGTTGCATTAAAAAAAATAATAAGCTAGTAATATTGCAATAGGGAATGGATGGCAAACTGATAACAGGTTCATAGTTACTAGGTATCTTCACCAAAAAGGACTGCCGCATCCACCCCCTTTACAATACAGTACAGTATGAGCAATGCATCTACCTACTGTGGGAGTAGAACCCAAAGCCTTCTGCATCAAAAGCAAGTACACTACCTATTGTGCTATTAACAACGCAAGCAGATTCAGCATAAGCAGCACTAAACTTTTGTTCCCCATGCAGCTCTCAGCTTCTTGTAAAACGTACTTGATACTCAGCTGCATTTCTGAACTTTGCAGCACAAGAAATCTGGAAAAATCCAAAATGGGGGGGGGGGGGCAAAAGACGTAGCCCAAAGGTTCCTAGAATTTATAAACTTAAATGCTATGGAACAACTTGTTACCACTCCCACAAGAGGGGAAAACATACTGGACCTGATCATCACCAACATGGGGACTCTATGCTCCAGACCAGAAGTGCATCCCTCATTGGTAAGATCAGACCATAAACTAATCTCACTGGATATTCACATCCTGACTCCACCCCCTGCCCTGGAAACCACAGTGAAAAACTTCTCTAATGCAAATTTCACACTCCTCAAAACCGAGGTGGAATCCTTCAAAGCCCCCGGGCCTGTGGAAAATACGGCCTAGACCGCAGAATCCTTTATAAACGCATTCTATGAACACATTCAGGAATGCATGGATCATGCAATCCCAAATAAAACCAAGTCCCAACCCTCCAAAGGCAGACGTCCTGTCTGGTGGACCCCAGCCATAAACAAACTATACAATATAAGGAGGAAGCTACTACATGATAGAGCAAAATCCCAAAAAGGGAAGGCATCTCTGATCAGTATTAGCAAAAAACTATGGGCACTCATAAAATCGTCTAAGGCCAGCTTCAAGAGAAAAATTGCACAGGACACCAAGGATAATCACAAGGCTTTCTTTAGTTGTGTTAGGAACCTGGGTGGGAATTCCCAGATATGCTCAGAATTAGTCCAAAATGACAAAAAATACACCGAACCCACAGACATTGCCAACATCCTAGCTGACAGGTTCAGCAAACCCCCCCTTCCCCACCAAAAGGGCAAATATCTATCCCAGCAGAGTGCTGCCCCCCCCCTGACATCTCAGATGCTCAGATAAGAGCTACCCTCTCTCCAAAGCAAAAAACACAGCATCAATGGGACCAGACGGTGTCCCGGGCTGTGTCCTACATGAACTCCAAGAAGAGCTAAACCCAAACATAAAACTACTGTTCAGTCTCAGCCTTACTACAGGATATGTACCCAAAGAGTGGCGTACAGCAACAGTGGTCCCTCTCCACAAAGGTGGTGCCTCAACGGATCCTGGAAACTATCGCCCCATAAGCCTGACTAGCTTGGTCTGCAAAGCTATGGAAAGGATCATCATGGACCTCATAAATAAAGATATTGGGGACCTACAGACACTGGATCTTACCCAGTTTGGCTTTGTTAAGGGCAGATCCTGCCTCTTAAACCTGGTTGATTTCTTTGAAACAGTCACTAAGGCCATTGACGAGGGGAAGGTGGTCCACACAGCCTACCTGGACCTCGCAAAAGCCTTCGATACAATACCCCACTCGGGCATTATAGATATGCTCACCAGCTTAAATATAAACCCCTATGTCACTAGATGGGTTGCAAATTGGCTCAAGGACAGAACCCACATGGTTAGAATTGCTGGAGCCATGTCAGACTCCAAACCAGTTACAAGTGGCGTCCCACAAGGCTCAGTCCTGGGACCTCTCTTGTTCGGTATATATTTCTCGGAGGTACAGGCCAACACGGAAGGACTGTGGCTTACCAAGTTTGCAGATGACTGCAAACTGGGCGCCATAATCGACACTCCAGCCGACACAAGCATCCTCCAAAAGGGCCTCATAGAAACAGACAACTGGTGCCAGAGCCATGGCCTCAAGCTAAACGCCAAAAAGTGTATAGTCATCCCCTTTGGCAAAAACAAAGTGCCCACAAATTACCACATAGGTGGTAATCCATTATGTACAGAAGAAGTAATTAGGGACCTGGGGACCCAAGTTGATAGCAATCTCTCATTTGACAACCACGTGGCCAAAGTGGTTAGAAAAACATTTTATATAGTCCACCTAATCATGAAGGGATTCACATCTAGATCAGGGGAGGTCATTGTGCCTCTTTACTCATCCCTCATCAGGCCCATAATTGAGTACAATGCCCCTTTTGGGATGTACTTTACCAGACACCTGCAGCAACTGGAAAGACCCCAAAAGTACCTCACCAAGAGGATCAAAGGGCTCAAACAGATGCCATATGCTGCCCGGTTAAAGAACCTCCCGCTCTACTCAGTGGCATACCGCCTGCTCAGAGGCGATCTGTGCCTGACGTATAAAGCCATGTCCAACCTGGAATTAATGGACATGCTGCACCTCAGAAAATCCAAATCCCATCGAGCTACGCGCTCGAGAGACTTGAACCTCAGCACTGAAATAAATAGGACATGCTGGAGGGACAGATTCATAACCCAGAGGCTCCCTTCACTCTGGAATAAAATCCCAGTCCAGGTTAGGCAGAGTCACTCATTGACTCTCTTCAAGAGGAATCTTGATGAGTGGATGGGAGATTGTAAGTTTACTCCGGGTATCACTTCTGTGTCACTGTTAGACAGAGGCACAGTATACTAACCTCGAAAAAGGGCATAGCAAAATTAATTTAAAATGGGTGGCGAAAGCCAAACACACTCTGGCTAGGCTTATAAATGCCCTAGGGCAGATAGCCTAGTATAAACCTATGAACCTAAGACCAAAACATAGAGACACATTTTAAACATTGCTTGTATAATGTTGGAAAGTTGTTAGAATAAAATGCTGTGTTACCACCATACATTTCACTGCCAAGTATTGAACCCAGGACCCTGTGCAAAACAGTCAGAGCAACATACCACTATACCAAATCATCTGTTTTATGAAAGAAAGGAAGACTGAAACTTAAATGGCTACCATTTAGGGAAGGGAAATAATATATACCAACCTCAAAATTAACAAAAACAAAACCATCAACATAACTGGATGCTACTTCCCACCTGGCCAGAACATCCCACCCCTAGAAAACCTCCTCAGCTGGTCTACCCACCATCTCCCCCAAGAAACTATCATCTTAGGTGATTTCAATATTGACTGGCAATCCTGTTCTGGCAACAATCCAACCCATCATGTACACCTTCATGGCTTCATTCAACTAGTCCAGTCACCAACCAGGATAAATAAAAACTCCACCAAGCACACTACCCTGGATTGGATACTAGTCAGTAAGAGCCCACAGTCATATATAACAGGCTGCTTATCAGATAGCCTCAGTGATCACTCCCCAACATTCCTACTCAAAAAATACCTATACCAAGCTAAACCTGTCATCTACCGTCAAATACGTAAAAAACTAAACTTTAACCCACTCACATTCATCTCATCCCTCAAGGAATGTAACTGGCATCCTCTAAAGTACCTCAGTCTAGATGATGCAGTTGAATTTTTTAATACTACCTTCCTGAACATCCTTAATTACCATGCCCCCTAAGATTATCCAGAACCAAAGCACAACCCTCCCCATGGCTACAGAAAACCACTAAGTCAGAAATGAAAAAAGTACAGTTTTGTACCTACCATAAATGTAGATGTCCGATAGGAATGCATCTGCAGTCCTTACAAATGGGTTGTCCTGTCGTCAGGCAGCCCTTCGGTCGGCCGGATTCCAAAGTCTGGGTCTGGCCTCGGCTGGTGTCGCACTTCACCCGACGTCATAGCTGCAGTTATTCGGGTATAAAGGCATCAGCCGACGCCATTTTCCTCAGTGTTTCTTGCCCCAGATGCAAGGTGCCCTCTAGGAAGGCTAAATTTGGATAAATGCAAAAAATTCCAAATAGTAGAAAGCAAACAAAAAATAGGCATGTATGTACATATATACAAACAAATACACCATAATAGATTCCCCCAGCTAGCTACAAGAAGGGCAAATACCCTAGGAGTACCACAGAGGGGAAGGAGGGTGGGTAATCCTGACTGCAGATGCATTCCTCTCGGACATCTACATTTATGGTAGGTACAAAACTGTACTATGTCCTTCAAGGATGCATCTGCAGTCCTTACAAATGGGTAGAATACCATAGCCAAACTGGGGGAGGAGGAGAAATAAAATTATGGTGTAGTTAAGATCCCTTGCAAAACAGCAGTGGCAAAACCTGCTCGGGATCTGGAGTATAAAGGTAAATTATAATGCTTGGCAAATGTATGCACGGAGCTCCAAGTAGCAGCCTCTAAAATGTCTTTGGTAGCCACTCCTCGTAGAAAAGCTGTGGTAGTGGCTGTAGCCCTTGTAGAGTGAGGCCTGATGTTTTCTGGAGTTTTCTTTCCATGGTAGGAGTAACAAAATCTAATGCAATTTCCTATCCACTTAGAGATTGTCTGTTTTGAAATTGCTTTTCCTTCCATTCCTGTTGCATATGCTACCAGTAGCTGGTCAGTTTTCCTATTGCCCTTGGTCCTGTCCAGGTAGTAGCGTAATTGTCTATGCACATCCAAGGTATGCAACAGTCTTTCTCCCCTGTTCTGAGGGTTGGGGAAGAATGTAGGTAGGTGGATAGCCTGATTCAAAGATACTCTGGAGACCACCTTAGGCATAAAAGTAGGATTAGTTCTCATGGATACTCTATCTTGGTGGAAGATTAGGAAGGGCTGTACTGCCATTAATGCCTGTAGCTCAGATACCCTTCTTGCTGAAGTGATTGCCAACAGGAAAGCAGTTTTCCATGATAAGTATTGTAAATCTGCTGTTGCTGCTGGTTCGAAAGGAGGAAGTGTCAATTTTTCTAGCACAAAGTTCAAGTCCCATGCTGGCAATGGTGGCTTCCTAGGCGGTTTTACATTTTTAATTCCTCTCAGAAACTGCTTGAGCAGAGGATGTGAGAAGACTGGGGGATCCAAGTCGTATTCTGCTGAAATAGCTGATGCATGAATCTTGATGGAAGAATAGGACAGGCCTTTGTGGAAGAGCTCTGCCAAGTATTCCAGGATGTTGGCTATGTTTACCAGTGACACATTTTCTCCTTTTGCAGTACTCCAAATGAAATATCTTTTCCATTTTGCTGAATAATTTTTTCTTGTTGAGGGTCTGCGAGCCTCCAAGATAATGTCTTTTACCCTTTGGGATAAATTTGGGTTATTTGTTCTTATGCAATGTTCCAGGCAGTTAGCTGCAGTGTTTTTAGGTTTGGATGCAGGGTGTTGTAGTTGTTCTGTGTTAACAGCAAGGGAACAAGGGGTAGGTGCCATATTTGTTCCCGAGACATGCTCCTCAGTAATGGGTACCAATGTTGTCTTGGTCAGTCTGGAGCTATCAGGATGATCCTTGGACGGTCCTCCTTGATCTTCAATAGCACCTTGTGCATCAAAGGAAGTGGTGGGAATGCATATGCTGTCAGGTTTTTCCAACTGAAAGATAGGGAGTCCACCTTCCAAGCAAGTGGGTGGTACGTCCTTGTGCAGAATTTCTTTAGTTGGTGATTGCGTGGGGATGCAAATAAGTCTATTTGAGGGAGTCCCCATTTTCTTGTAATGGTTTTGAAGATGCAGCATCCATTCGTGGGCATCCGTGGTAGTCCTGCTTAGTATGTCTGCTAGAATGTTTTCTTTTCCTGGTACAAAAATTGCTTGTAACTGAACGTTGTAACTCAGGGCCACATTCCAGAGATCCATTGCCATCCGGCATAGAGGGTACGAATGTGTGCCTCCCTGTTTGTTGATGTACCACATAACTGTGGTGTTGTCTGTCCTTATCAACAGTTGACCCTGTCGAAGAAATGGTCTGAATGTCTGAACTGCCAGTTTTACTGCCAGCATTTCCTTTTGATTTATGTGTAGGTGCAGCTGGTCTTGAGTCCATAAGCCTTGTATGCACTTGTCCAGCATGTGGGCCCCCCAACAGAGGTCTGAGGCGTCCGTGGTAATGGTTTGGCTTGGTTGAGTGTTGTGGAAGGGCAATCCTTTGTTTGATTGACAGGCCTGAGCCCACCATTGGAATTCTTGCTTCAGGCATGGAATTATTGGAATTTGGGTTTCTAGGCTGTGCTTGTGCTGAGACCATAAATTCCTTAGGTACCACTGTAACTTTCTCATATGCAGTCTGGCATGTGGAACCAATATTATGCAGGATGCCATGAAACCCAAGGCTTGCAGGACTTTTCTTGCTGTTAGATGGTTCTGCTTTGTTAATGCCAAGAAGTATAGGGAGTTGCTCCTGTTTTTCTACTGTTAGGAATGCCATTTTCTTCGATGTGTCCAGCTCTGCACCCAAGAAGGTTATCCTTTGGGATGGTATCAGCCTTGACTTGTTTATATTGACTGTGTATCCCAGGGCTTGTAGCAGGTAAATGACCCTTTTCAAGTCTTCTGCTAACTTGATTTTGTTGTCCGCTTGTATCAGGCAGTCGTCCAGGTAAGGGTAGATTTGGATTCCCTGGAGCCTGCAATGAGCAATTACTGATGCCAGGCATTTCGTGAACACTCTGGGCGCAGTAGATAAGCCAAAGGGCAATGCTGAGAATTGATAATGCTCTGATCCTGCAAGAAATCAAGAAATCTGAGGTATCTTCTGCAATTTGGTCGTATGGGGACGTGCAGGTATGCCTCCTTGAGATCTAGAGTTACCAGCCAAGACTCCTTGCCCAGCATGGGAAGAAGCTGCTGTAGGGTCAGCATTTTGAATTTTGGAACAATGAGGAATGTGTTTAAAGCGGACAGGTCAAGAATAGGTCTCCATTTGCTTTCTTTTATTGGTACCAGGAAGAGTCTGGAGTAAAATCCCTGTCCTTGCTCCACAGATGGTACCTTTTCCACAGCTCTCATTTTTAATAATTGAGATATTTGTTTTAGAGCTTCTGCCTTTTGATTTGGAGGTAGGTTTGGCATTCCTCTCTTCCCTGGTAGAGTATGGAAGTGAAACCTGTAACCTTGGTCTATTGTCTGCAAAATCCACTTGTCTCTTGTGATGTAATGCCAGTTTACTGAAAATAAAGCTAGCTTCCCACCCAAGGGTGCTTTTAGTTGTTCCCTGGTAGGCGGTGCTAGAACCAAGTCACTGTGATTGTCCTGTAGTAGTGGTGGTGGCTGTGTCCGTGGCTGCACCTCGCTGGTTGTTACCCTGCCACTGGCGTCCCTGTAGGCACCTCTGGATTGACTTGACCTCTTGAACGCCTATTCCTGCCTCTCTGGGCTCTGGAGGAGTCTGGAAAGGACCAATTCTTGGAAGGCCAATTCCTGCTAAACCTTGGAGGTTGGACCTGTAAGAAATCTTTCACTGTTTGGACAGATTTTGCCTTCTCTTCCATCTTCTTCAGCACCTGTTGTGCAGGAGAGCCAAACAAATTGATCTTGTCCATGGGAGCATCTAGTAATTTGGATTTCACATGGTCTGGTAAGGCCTGCTCTTTTAACCATGCATGCCTTCTGATAACTGTGCCAGTCATGGCTGATCTGAAAGAAGCTTCCAGTGCATCATAGCCACATTTTAAGGAATGGTTACTGACCTGCTGAATGTTATGTACCATTTCCTGAACAGATTTTTTGTCTAATGGTTCATCTGAGGACAACTTTTTGGTTAACTGGTCTAGCATAAATTCTTGATACTGGATCATGTGGAATTGACAGTTCAATGCTCTAGCTGAAAGAGTTGCAGAAGTGTAAACTTTTTTACCCCATCTCTCTAAAGACCTGGATTCCCTTTCAGAGGGGAGGGGTTTTGGCAGAGGTAGCTGCTACAGCCTTAGGACCCTGGGAGATAGTCTCGGGATCTGCAAAAGGAGCCTTATACAAATGGTGATGAGTATCCGGAACCCTGTAGTACCTATCGGGCTTAGCAGGGGCCGGTGGAAGTGAATCAGGAGCAGTACAAGCATCATTAAATGCATCATCTACAACAGAGAGAACTGGAGGAATGGCTAAAGGCCTATGTTGTGGTAAATGCAGAAAGGTTCTAAGCCTCTTCCTAGAGTCTGAGAAATCCTGGCCCTGCCACTGAAATTGCTCCCTCATAGCATGCAAGGTTTCCCCAAAGGAAAATTCCTCAGGCGGAGAGGCAGAAGGGATAGACTCTTCAGCATCAGAGTCTTCATAAGGGGAGAAAGAAGCCTCTGGGGGGTTAGTATTATCTGAATCAGAGGAATCATCTGTAGAAACTGGTTCAGGGGGCTCTGCTCTAGGCCTCTTCTCTGGAGGTGGGTGAGAGGCCCTGTCTGTGTGAGATTGGGATCCCCGGATTAAAGAAATGAGATCCTCTGCTAGACTAAGCATTTGTGAACTAGAGCTAGGCCTGTGAGAGGGGGGCTTAGCAGGCACAGATTTAGTAGTTTTAGCTGCTTTAGCCCTGGCAAAAGCCTTAATGGACATGGCTGCAGGAGGCCTAGCAGCTCCACGTGCAGGGGTGGAGATATCCAAGGGGATAGTGTCCGATAATTCCTAAGAAACTGCCAGAGCAGAAGGTAAATCAGAAGCCGATTCCACGAGGTTGGAAGAGGCCTCGGTAGGAGGTAAGTTTTCGGCTGAAGGAAGAACCACTTGCTCTGTTTCAGCCGAAACCGAGACACTCGCGGTTGGCTTAACCGCGGTTTTGGCTGAAACCGCAGACCGAGAGTGTCGGTCCTTTTCCTTGCGCTTTTTTGATATTTGCGTAGTCGGAGGATCCGACGGCATAATGTAAGCAAAATCGGAGCCGAAAAACTCCTCAGCAAATTCCGACCGACGTCTAAGCGTCCGTCGGTTAAAAGAAGCACATGCTAGACAAGCTGCTACGTCGTGGTCTGGGCCTAAACAAGGTAAGCAGTAAGAGTGGAAATCTTTATGAGGTATTTGTTTCCCACAAGTTAAACAGTTATTCACTTTTTCTGACATCGGCTGAGGCAAGAAAGAGTCCCCAACGGGTACTTAGCTTTTTAGAAGTCTTCGGTAGTAGTAGAAGAATTCGGTAGTAGTAATCTCTGGTTCTGACCGACCGGCACTTGCGAACAGCTTCTGCTTCGGGCGCCACGCGGCAAGAAAGACTGAGGAAAATGGCGTCGGCTGATGCCTTTATACCCGAATAACTGCAGCTATGACGTCGGGTGAAGTGCGACACCAGCAGAGGCCAGACCCAGACTTTGGAATCCGGCCGACCGAAGGGCTGCCTGACGACAGGACAACCCATTTGTAAGGACTGCAGATGCATCCTTGAAGGACATCAGGGATAAAGCCTGGGAGCACTGGCACAAAACCAAAACCCCCTCAGCTAGACAGAAATTCCTAGAACTACGCAACAGAGTCAAAAAGCTAATAAAACAGGACAAATCCCAATACTACCAGTCTGCCCTAGACTCCTCACAACACAGCCCCAAACAATTCTGGTCCTCCATAAACTCCATCCTCCACCCAGGTAAAGTCAGTACCCCTCCTCCTAACATCCCTCACTCCTCAGAAACTATTGCTACCTCATTCAACACACACTTCACCCAAACCATACTATCACTAGCTAAACAACACAACCCCCCTCCAACCCACACCTTCAACTAGTAATCTCCCCACTGCCTTCTCTTTTTCTCCTGTACCTACCTCCAACATAAAAAAACTCTTAACTAAACTTAAACCCACCAAATTAGCAGCACACAGCCTCCCAAGTGAATACCTACAAATCGCAGCTGATGCTCTGGCCTACCCAGTATCCATCTTGATTAACCAATCTCTGTCAGAAAGTTACGTTCCCACACTGTGGAAAGTATCACATATAATTTCCCTCCACAAAGGCGGACCCTCCACAGAACTAACCAATTACCGCCCCACAGCTATTCTCTCTCCACTCTCCAAAATACTAGAGAGATGCATACACTCTCAGGTCTCAGACTACCTCCTTACTAACAACCTCCTTTCCAGTACTCAGCATGGTTTCCGACCAAACCATAGCACCACCACTGCCTTACTCTCCTTTACTAACACTATCCTTCAGCATAAAAACAATGGCCATCTCTCCTCTGCTACTTTCCTAGACCTATCTAAAGCATTTGACATGGTCCCACACAAACAACTTATCTCTGTCCTCAATAACCTATCCTTCTCACAATCGGTCACCAACTGGTTTCAGAGTTACCTGTCTGACCGCCAACAATCCGTTGTATGGCAGAATGACATATCTCCCCAACTACCTGTCTCCATAGGGTTCCCCAAGGATCCATCCTTGGACCCCTACTCTTCTCTGTTTACACCAATAATCTAGCCTCTGCCACCAAACATGGCACACTCATACAATGCAGATGACTCGACCATCATTTGCTCAGCCCAGTCCCTACCAAAACTGCAAAAAGTCACACAGGAAGCCTTTTCCTCTGTTGAAACATGGTTATCCGATGCCCGATTAATACTCAACCCAAACAAAACTAAACTACTCATCTTCCAACCCACCAAACATACTCAAAACAACTCTCACTTTAACATCACGGCAAAAGACAACACCACTATATACCCAACTGAACACACCAAATTGCTAGGAGTGGAAATAGACAAACTAAAATTTGACATTCACATATCCATGACTATAAAAAGTCCACAAAAAACTAGGAGCGTTATACAGAAATAAGCAATTTCTCACCAAGTCAGCAAAGATTTCAATAGCAAATTCCCACCTTATCTCCACCCTACTTTATGCCCCTCCAATATATACCAACCTAAGGCAATGTGATCTAAACAAGCTAGAGACCTGCTACAAAAAAAATCGCCAAATTCGCCACAGGGGCATCCTACCATAGTCACCACTCTCTCACTTGCTGAACTGGGCTGGCTTGAACTCCCTCACCTCCTTCAGTGGTATCAACTCTCACTCGCCCACAAACTAGTAAACCATCCACTAAATGTCCCATCCCTCCAGAATCTACTCCAACCCTATTGCACCACCAGACCACTAAGATCCAGCAGCAAAAATCACTTGCAGATCACTAAAGCCAATAACTCTGCTGGTGAAGCACTATTCTCTTGCGCCATAGCCAAATTATGGAACTCACTCCCACCCACAATTACCTCCATACCATCATGCACCCACTTCAAAACTTTACTAAAAGTGCAACTAAAAACATGCTGGCTATGCCCTTGCAACTCCCACTCTTAATATCATCCACCCCATCCAACCACTACCTTTCTTTCCACTCCACTAACTACCTTGATTATAGCAAGCTCAGATGCTCACAAGCCAGTACTTATTATACAGCACAAACTTCTTCTTCTTGTAACATTTGTTAATGTCTGGTATTAACTTCACAGATAAAGATTCTAGTTGTCTGCTGATGTACTATGTTCTTCATCTGTAAATATGTTGTAAGTAATTGCTATGTAAATTGTTAATCACTATGTAATCCAATGTAAATACTGTCTGTTTATTTTAACTGTGGAGCTTTTCTCCCCGGGCCTCCGCTGAAAATGGACCTACGTCCAGTCGGACACTCCCGGTCAACAAATTTAAATAAATAAATAAATTTAGTGAATTCAGTTCTCACTATAGATGCCAACATCTTCGCACAAAACACTTGAACAAAGCCAATAAAGGGGGAATACAGCCCCCAAACATATTGAGAGTTCAGTTATCACCGTAGCTCCCAACCTTGGCACAAAAAACCTGGACAAAGCCAATAAAGGGGGAATACAGTCCAAAAAATAGGGACAAATATCCATTGAAGACACCAGAGCAAACCCACACAAACACAGGGAGGACATACAGACTCCACACAGAAGGCACCCCAGCAAAGAATCAAACCAGACAACCTGTAGCTGTCAGGCAACAATGCTACCACTGCACTACTGGCTGTGTTAAGTAACAAAAATACAGAAACAGATTTTATGAGGAACAGAATAGAACAAATATGAGGCAAAAATCTGCAAATATTTTACAAATGGTGGTGGGTAGGGAATTCAGGCTTTTGTCACTTGGGCCCAAGGTACAGGGTTCAAGCCTTATTCTCTACCCACCACCATGTAGCAACTGGGGCATTACACACACACACACACACACACACACACACACACACACACACACACACACACACACACAAATAACAGCCCGCGCAGGCTTTCTGGGTCTTGACATGAGTAGGCTGGACCCTCCAGCCTGCGGGCGATGCAGTCTGGTGTTCTTCCGTCCTGTGCGGTCGTCACCGCACAGACCTCTGGGCTGGCTGGGTGGAGTTTGCTGCCTTCCCTATCCAGCCTGTCTAACAGAGCAGTTTGGAGTGCAGGAATGAAGCATGCATGCATGCGTGGAATTCTGGACTGCCTAAAACAGCAGTCAGGAACTAAGCACTCATGCGTGGAGTACTTGTAAACATTTTTTTTAAGTTTTTTTATTTTCTACAATGGGGGGATTTATTTTATTCCTTTTAGAGGTGGAGGGCTGCTGTCCTGCAGTCCTATAGTACGAGCCGCCCCTAGCTAATAGTGCTCCCAACATCATGTGCCCAACAAGCCTCCTTCGCACTACCCAAGATACATCTCTAACACATACACACTTTACAGATATATATATATATATATATATATATATATATATATATGTATTATACATATTATCACATCACCCCCCCCCTTTTCTGTATGGGATCAGGGTGTTGTATGAACCATCATCCCTCTGGATTTAGAGCTATTCTTCTAGCATATTCAACAGTCATATCTTCTTCTGATTTCCTGCACACATGCTCAAACCACTCAGATCTTTTCTGCAGCTAATAGTTTCTTCTCCAATACCTTCATTTGTGTTACAGTGTGCATCCTACCACCCATCTCAGGCACTACATCTCCATCACCTCTAGATTCCACAGTTGTTTTGCTTTCATTGCCAAGGGTTTTGTACTATACAGACATACTTGTACCACAATTGTATTTTTCAGCTTCTGTTTTACATATGCATATATCTGTGTAGGTGTGTGTGTTTGCCTATGTATATATAACTACACAAACACACATACATACACTACATTCACACACACACATTTTATATATATATATATATATATATATATATATATATATATATATATATATATATATAGTCACACACAAAACATACTGCACGTACATACATACAACACACGCTTCACATGCATAAATACATTTTTTTTAACACAAGCACGAACCCACACGTGCACGCACCATATACAGGTTGCATCACTTTTTTCAGAAGCAAGAGAGTTTGAGTCATTCTCATACACAAATCATCTCGAAAACACCTCAGTGCTGTACATTTACAGATATAATTTAATTTTAAGACTTTTCTATAGATAGCTCATCTGGAGCCCTACTTTCAACTTTGAGTTTATATACACACACACATATATAAAATTTTTAATACAGAAGCAGGAAATAAAAACTATCTGAAGCATTAGATTGCAGAGGCACACTGATCTACATTTTCCTTTCATAACATCAACATTCTTATGGTCTTGGTTTCCCATAGTTTGCCAGCAAATGTTATGACAATAATATACAAGAACAGAGTTGCTGTGGGTAGAGCTGATCATTGCTTTTGCTTTAGAATAAAGTTTGCCTAAGCTTAAATATGTATAGCCATTCTACTCTAGCCACAAAAGAAAAACTACAGGAAAAAAAAATTGCGTTACTACATTATAAGCAATATACAAAAGGCACATTTCTACACAGAATAATGCAACCGTAGCTAACAGAGGACTTGATTTTTTACTGTTTTTCTGGAAATGGTTTTAGCAAGATATAACACTGTCCACAACAGCCTCAACCTTCAAAAAAAAAAAAAAAAAAAAAAAAAAAAAAATGAATGGATCGTTTCTATAGGTAGCTGTACTGTTATCTTGCACACAGATACTGTATATCAAGTGTTTTGCCAGTGATAATTAAAAACAGCATGAGGCAGCCTTTGCTTCTATTACCATTCCAGATCTGCACTGAGGTCACTTAGTAACAGAACTCTAGCACTTAATTCGCTTAATAACAGGACCTCTTTATTTATTGATTTAACATTTGTTAACCGGGAAAGTCCGACTTGGAACAAAGCCAATTTTCAGGGAGGCCCAGGAAGAAATGCTCCAGATGCATGTCTTTGTAACTTTGTCTCTTGCTAACCTGCTGCCGCCGTTTGTAGTTACCTGTAACCCCCCATAACTGTACTAATGAATTTTAAAAGACCGGGAGAATTTTATCCCATAACATCTGGTCTTAAGCATTTAGAAAGGCTGCTGTAGGCACCCATCACAACAGCACAAGTATCTAATGCATGCAATTATTAAAAAGAATGGGACAAAAAGAAAAGTTGTGTAAAATCTTATCATAACCATAGATGTTCTTCTGTTCCATGTTGCAATATTCATCATATATGGGTTTTCTCCTCTTCCTACTCAAACGTCCGGACAGTATACAAAAGTTTTCAGTCAATGTATGGTGTGTGGGACGTCTGACATGGGTAGCACAACGTGGGCCATAAAAGTGACGTCTGCACGCACCAACCCTCAGAACTGCAAGTCCGAGTTGGAACCAGTCCTAGCAAGGGCAATGCCAGTCCTATGCCATCCAGAAAGGGAAATGCTGCATAACAGGAGGGGTAGTTGGGTGAGAAGGACTACTGCAACATGGAAGAGAAGGACATCTATGGTTATGGTAAGATTTTACACAACTTTTCTATGGTTACGGTAAGATTTTACACAACTTTTCTATGTCTTTCTATTCCCATGTTGCAGTATTCATCACATATGGATGAGTGCCAAAGCTCACTGTGAGGAAGGGGTGGTGGTCTACAGGCAGTCTCCAGGAATCCATGAAGGATAGCCCTGGCAAAGGCCGTCCTGGCTCTGGAAATATGGTCTCAATTGTAGTGTTTGGTGAAGGTGTGCACTGATGATCAAGTGGTTGCTTCAAGAATGGTAGAGGTGTCCAAACCTCTGAAGAAGGCTCCTGTGGAGGCCATAGCCCTGGTGGAGTGTGCTTTAACAGTACCCTGCAAGGATTTTCCATGGAATTGGTAGCAGAAGATAAGTTTTGGAAATCCAGGTTGAAATAGTTTGTTTGGTTACTGCCTTCCCTAGGGCCCTGGGATGGAAGGAGACAAAGAGCTGGACAGCCTGTCTGATGGATTTAGTTTTGTGCAGGTAAAATCAGAGTTGTCTGTGCACATCCAGGGAATGGAGTACTCTCTCACTGTCCTCCTGATGGTTAGGGAAGAAGGTAGGAAGGTGGATGGCTTGATTTTGGGAAAGATCACTCACTAACTTGGCCATGAAGGAAGGGTTGGTTCTAAGAGTAATCCTGTCAGTGTGGAATACCAGGAAAGGTGGAATAGCCATGACGGCTTGTAACTGAGACTCTTCTGGCTGAGGTCAAGGCCACGAGTAACACAGTTTTCCATGTGCAGTGTTTTATGGAAGCTTTGTCTGATGGGTCAAAAGGAGGAAGCATAAGTTTTTCCAAAACATAGTTGAGATCCCATGGGGGTGGAGATGGCTTCCTGGGGGGTTCTCAGGTGAAGGACCCCTTTAAGGAATAACTTGGCTGGTAGTCTGGACACCAGGGGGATCCAGAGGAAGGCATGCTGAAATGGCAGACAAGTGGGCTTTAATGGAAGAGTAGGCCAAACCTGTCTGCAATAGTTCACACAGGTAAGACAGAACTAGTGGGGTCTTGCTAGCAAGTGGGTCCAACTGTCTTTTGAGACACCATATAGAAAATCTTTTCTACTTAGAAAGGTAAGATTTTCTCATATATGGTTTCCTGGCACCCTGCAGAACACTGAGCATGTCCACATTAAAGGTGTCTGAAGGGGATCAGAATCCTATCGGTCACAGGGTGAGATGCAGCAACTGCCACTGTGGGTGGATTTGGGTTCCCTTGTGCTGTGTGAGAAGGTCCACTCTGAGGGGTAACTTGTGGTGATTGCCTTTGGACAGTTGTAATAGTAGGAGGAACCAATGCTGTTTTGGCCAACAGGGAGTCACCAGCAAGATTTTTGGTCTGCCTGCTGAATCTTCAAGCAGGACCTTCTGTACAAGTGGGGTGCATAGAGAAATTTCCCCTTCTAAGTGATTGAGAAGGCATATGTTGCCATTGCCTGAGGGTATGGAAGCCTGGTGCAGAAGTAAGGAAGTGTCCTGGTCTATTTGAGGTGTACCCCACTGGTGGACCAGGTCCAGGAAAACATCCCTGTGCAGTATCCATTTGTGGTTGTTTGTGATGGATCTGCTGAGAGAGTCTGCCTGTGCATTCTGCAGTGAAGGAATGTAGACTGCCTGCAGAGTAACTCCCCGGGAGGTGGCCAGTTCCCACACTAGGACAGCTAGTCTGCAAGCAAGTAAGATTTGGTCCCCCCTGTTTGTTGAGATACCACAGCACTGTGGTATTGTCTGTAAAGATATTTAGAGGTCCCCATTGTAGATAAGTTTGGAAGGCCTGAAGGACCAGGAGAATTGCCCTCATTTCTCGGACATTGATTTTTTTTTTTTTGTGTGGCTCTGGCCACAGTCCCTGCACTTTGAGATGGCCCAGGGTTGCTCCCCAGCCCAAGTCTGAGGCATCTGTGTGTATGGTCTGTTTAGGTTGGGGTGGTTGGAGGGTAAGATCTGGATTGAGGTTCACTTGCTTCAGCCACCACTGGATTTCTACTTTGAGGCAGGGCAGGAGGAGAATCCTGTACTCCAAGGGGTGTGAGTGCTGGGTCCAGACTGACCTTAGGTACCATTGCAATTTTGTCATATGCAGTCTTGCTAATAGTAACATGGGGACAGTGGCTACCGTGTAGCTCAGGAGCTTGAGGTACTACCTTGCTGTCAATTCTGTTGTCTGAAGGATAATTAGTAGGTGTTCTGTCAAGCTTTTCACCTTTTGTTGGGGAAGGTAGGCTCTCATGATGTCTGTGCAAATCCTGCACCCCAGGAAGACAATATCTTGAGAAGGTTCCAGGTGGGATTTTGGGAACCTGATCTGAAATCCCAGGGACTGTAGGAGTGAAGTGGCAAGAAGTAGTTGTTGCTGGAAGGTCTCCTTGCAGTCTGCTTGTACAAGCAGGTCATCCAGATAGGGAAATATCTGAATTCCTTTTGTTCTGCAAAAGGCAATAACTGGAGCCAGACATTTGGTGAATACCCCGACTGCAGTGGAGAACCCAAAGGGCAGGGTAGAGAAATGAAAGTGAGAAGGGTCCACAGAAAACCTCAGCTATTTGCTGAAACTGGGCTTGATGGGGAAGACGGGCATCCTTTATATCTAAGGTGGCCATGAATCCTTGGAGAAGTAGTAGTGGAAAAAAAGTTGGTAAGGTCAACATCCTGAAAGTAGGAACATGAAGGAAGAGGTTGAGAAGAGAGAGATCCAGGATTGGCCTCCAAGGACCATCTTTTCTTGGGACTAGGAAAATCCTAGAGTAGAAACTTCTCCCTTTTGCAGCCAGTAGCAGTGTTTCGATGGTGCCTTTTTCCAGCAGGGCTTTTATTACTGGCTGCAATAGTTGTAGCTGTTTTGGAGGTTGTGGTATACCCTTTCACTTTGGGGGCATAAGCCAGTTCATAAAGTACCCGTTTTGAATGATTGAAAGGACCCATTTGTCTGATGTGATGGATGTCAACACAGGAAGACAGTGAGAGAGACTAACTGACCGAGGAAGAGAAAGAGGGGGTGGGGGTTTCAGAGATGGCAGGTAGTCAAAGACTACCTGCCCTGTCTTGAAAGGGCGGCCTCTGGCTAGAGGAGAGGGAAGCTCTATCAGGATGGGGTTGCTTCCTGGTTGTTTTTCTAGACCTAGTGGGATCAGCAGGGCGAGAGTGCTTTCTAATAAACTTGAGTTTTAGCAAGGTAGTTCCTTTGAAATTTTTGGATGGGGGAGACTAGCAGGTGTTTTAAATCCTGCATCTCTTTCCTGTTTTGCTGTAGTGACTTAAATAAATCAGCCACTTTAGTACCAAAGCTGTGTTATCCAGAGGGGCATCAATCAGCTTTACCCTAAAGTCATCTGGAATGGACCGGAGACGTAGCCATGAGTATCTTCTCAAGGTAGATGCTGATGCTGCTGACCTTGCTAAGACTTCAGCAGGATCATAACTGCACTTTATGGAGTGCCTGGTGACTTGGGAGGTGAGAGCCAGAAGGGAAGACAGTGAAGCTTTGGCAGCAAAATCTGGTGTATCAGACAATTCCTTGGAGGCTTTCTCCAGGAGAGATCAGGCATATTTAGCAATGTGTGTCTGTTAGTTTGTAGGCCTGAAGTCCAGAGTAGCAGAAGTGTAAATTTTTTCACCTAGATGCTCCATGGTTCTGCTGTTTGTCAGCAGTGAGACTGGTGGTGGTGAGCAATAGTTTAGATGCCTTATCTGTGGATATGGAAATTTCAGGGACTTCATAAAATCTATCAGGCCTGCGAGGAGCACAGGGTTGAGAATCAGGGTTCAAGGATGCTGAGAAGGCATCCAGGAAGGCAGGCAGAATTGGAGGGACAGCAGTAGGGATTGGGAAATCCATCTGACTGAGGTCATAATACCTTTTTTGAACCTTAGTCATTTCAGAGAATTCCCACTTAAAATGTTCTTTCATCTTGGCAATGGTTTCCCCAAAGGTCAAATCCTCAGCTGGGGAGTCAGGGTCAACAGAGTCTTCCTCTGGGGAGCCATACCCCAAGGGAGAAGGAAGGTGAGAGGTATAGGAGAGTGATTCCTCAGATGAAGAATAAGAAAGATCCTCTTCTTCCCTCATGGATGGGTCAGATGTTTGAGGCCTTGGGCTCAGAGTAGGAGAAGGCATTGTAGAAGTCCCTGTAGTGGAAGGCCATAAGGCCATGAAAGCATTAAACAAACTTTAGCTGAAGCCTGCCAATCAAGCATGCTTTCAGGAGAAGAGGAGATGTGCTTCATTTTTTCCTTTCTCTTGAGAGGCCTGTGGGCATCTGAAGGGATGAAGGCCTGAAATCAGGCGACTATAAGGAACTGGGGGGATCCAAAGGACCTACCAGAATCTCAGACCCCCCCGGGTGTTGGAGACTGACGACGGTACAGCCTCAACGGACTTGCCCTCCATGCAAGATTGTGCGGCTTCCATGGAGGTACCCGCTAAGTCCGAAGCAGCGGAACCGGGATCCTCTACCAGGCTGACATCGGCCACAGGCTGAGGATCAGACACAGGAGGTGCAGCAGTAAAGGTAGGCCTTGTAGTTTTGGCCTTTTTTGGCGGTTTGGCATGTACATCAGCAGAACCCTCCATACCTAAGGCTATTTGCTTTAGTTGTTGATTTTTTAGGTAAAGATGGAGTGCATGCATATTGCTGCGCAAGGTTTTGGGCACAAACGCCTGACAAATGGAGCTGACCTAAACAGAAAAGACATGATTGTGGGTATCCTTGTGGGGTATATGACGGCCGCACTTACACTTGCTCTTTCTGGATGACATAAACAGGCATTAAATAAAATAAAAATATGACTAAAAGGTTCCCCAACGGGACACTTATCAGATTTCTCATAATCTGACAGCTGGGATGGCAGGAACATCTGATGTTCGACTGGTGGCTGAAGTTCTTAGGGCTGGTGCGTGCAGAAGTCACTTTTATGACCCATGTTGTGCTAGCCACGTCAGACGTCCCAAATACCATACAGTGACTGAAAACTTTTGTATACTGGCCGGACGTTCGAGTAGCAAGAGGAGAAAACCCATATCTGATGAATACTGCAACATGGGAATAGAAGGACATCTGTACATTCTTACTGAAAACCATTTGGGACAAGAATGTGATATAAAAGAACTTGAGCAAGAGGGAGTGTATAAATACTAAGGAAATGATGAAGGATCAGCAATAAAATATGAAGAAATGCAAATAAAACTCCGTAAGGAGTACTTTAGAAGACTTTAATACTGAGAACAGCACTGACATCTAGGAACAAGATACAAGCTATAAATCAATTTGTTCTTCCTGTCCTAACTTATAGTTTTGGAGTGATTGACTGGCCCCAAAAAGTGTTGGACAGACTGGATATTAAAACAAGAAGGATGCTTCATGCTCACCAAATAAATCAGCGTATACCAAGATTATATATTCCCAGTTCCGAAGGAGGGATGGGCCCCCTTGAAATTTATTACATGTATAGATCTGCAATTGTGGGACTCTACACATCTACTGATCTCACAAGATCCAAATGTAGTGAAAGTTTTGAAACCTGAGGGGAATAAATCTAAGATGACGTCTCTGCTTAAATTAGAAGCATATCGACGTCAAGCATTAATGGAAATCAAACCAGAAGTGGATAAAAACCAGGCAGCAACTGAATGTGCCAAAAAAACAAAAGAAAGAATATAAGGTGAAGGACCAGATGAGAAGGCAAGAAATGTGGAAAAAAACAAATATAGTTGCAAGTATAGAAAACTTCTGGAAGAGCCTCATGTTGATCAAGAATGAAAGCAGGAATGGTTAAGGACAGGTGAATTCAAACCAAGAAATGAAAGGTTAATATTGGCAGCCCAAGATAGTGGGCTACGTACACGCTGGTTTACAAAGTCCATTGAACATGTGGGAGAAACACACATATGTAGGTTTTGTAAAACCGAATTGGAAACAGTCACACACATTGTTACTGGGTACGACGCACTAATGAAAGAGGGACTGTATACTGAAAGGCATAATAATGTGGCGAGACTGTTACACCGGAGATTGTGCAAACATTATGGTATCGAAGTGGCTGAAAAACACTGGAAACATGAGCCACAAAGAATCATAGAAAATGATGAAGTTTATATCAAATGGATCACCCAATACCAACAGTTCAAAAGACGCTAGAAAACCAGATATAGTGGTCCAAGAAAAGAAGACAAAAGTAGCATTGATCATTGAAATCGCCACACCCAGTGACTACAGTGTCTTGTGTACAGAGACACAAAGTCATAAAATACCTGGATCTGTAAGCAGAAACGAGAGCCATGTGCAAGAAAGATATCCAGACAGTTCCAATCGTAGTAGGAGCAACAGGTCTTATATATTGTCAGTATGGGGGCAAGGAACAAATAACTACTTTTCCTGAACAGTAGACATGACATGACCAAAACCATGAAAACAGCTGCTGTTTCAGGAATGCAACATCCTGGAAATTTTACAGCAGTTAATGTACTCTGCTAATATGGGAATTGTGCAGAAACAGGTCTGAAATAAAACTTTTGTATACTGTGTTCTTATTTTTTAAGATGGGGATCGCAAGTTTATAGATGAAGAAAACAATCAGAATGAGGACGTGTAAAGTAGTAGGCATTGTTCTTTAATATTTTGCTTCACTTTTGCTTGAATGGGTAAACAATGAGATTTACAGATTTACAGTCTAAAAATGAAAATTCCCCAGAACACCCTGGCGCATGGCAACCCTATTTGTTAATGTTCTCAGACTCCAATGTCAGCAACCAGGATATGGACAGTAGATTGCCACCAAATTAGGATAACAGGTGATCGATAGGCAAGCCAAACATAGTGATTCAAATATGCTTCACATGCAACACTTTTACCCCTCCCCCCACTGACCATGCAAGGGGATATATACAAGGAAGAAATGTAGTCAAGCAGCAAAGAAAATACAGATGCAGGTATAGTTTCTGCAGTTCCATTCAGATGTGAAAGAATTTACTTTAAATGCACACACACTGTAGTGTAATGTAAACAGATAGAGGCAGGTGAAGATGCACTACAAAGTGTGCCATTACAAACACCAGGCAAATCTATATGCCTTAAAAATATGGCATCAAGGTAAGTAATATTTCTAAAGTAGTTAAAAATGCATCAGTAAGTTTACATGTACATGTGTCATACAACCAGACAAGAGATGATAGCTTCTCCTTCAGCAGGGTAGAATAGGGTAGAATTTCTTAAAGAAAAATGGACAGGGCAGGACTGGACAATTAAATTGCCAACATCTGTCTTCTTAACTAAGCATCGTTCAATTTATCCTCATCAATATGAATACCACCTCGTGTCTCCCCTGAAAGAAGGCCACTGGCCTAGAGGGTCTAACCTGGTCAACAAAGTGTAAATAAAATATACATAATGACATTGGGACACAACATTATGATGCTAGTGCTGGACCAAAAAAGTACAGTTTTGTACCTACCATAAATGTAGATGTCCGATAGGAATGCATCTGCAGTCCTTACAAATGGGTAGTCCTGTCGTCAGGCAGCCCTTCGGTCGGCCGGATTCCAAAGTCTGGGTCTGGCTTCGGCTGGTGTCGCGCTTCACCCGACGTCATAGCTGCAGTTCTTCGGGTATAAAGGCATCAGCCGACGCCATTTTCCTCAGTGTTTCTTGCCCCAGATGCCAGGTGCCCTCTTGGATGGCTAAATTTGGATAAATGCCAATGTTTCCAAATAGTAGAGAGCAAACACATAAAATAAGCATGTATGTACATATATACAAACAAATACACCATAATAGATCCCCCCCAAGCTAGCTGAAGGATGGCAAATACCCTAGGAGTACCACAGAGGGGAAGGTGGGTGGGTAATCCTGACTGCAGATGCATTCCTATCGGACATCTACATTTATGGTAGGTACAAAACTGTACTATGTCCTTCAAGGATGCATCTGCAGTCCTTACAAATGGGTAGAATACCATAGCTAAACTAGGGGAGGAGGAAAAAGGAGAGATTATGGTGTAGTTAAGATCCCTTGCAAAACAGCAGTGGCAAAACCTGCTCGGGATCTAGAGTATAAAGGTAAATTGTAATGCTTGGCAAATGTATGCACGGAGGTCCAAGTAGCAGCCTCTATAATGTCCTTGGTAGCCACTCCTCGTAAGAAAGCTGTGGTAGTGGCTGTAGCCCTTGTGGAGTGAGGCCTGATGTTCTCTGGAGTTTTCTTTCCATGGTAGGTGTAACAAAATCTAATGCAATTTCCTATCCATTTGGAGATTGTCTGTTTTGAAATTGGTTTTCCTTCCTTTCCTGTTGCATATGCTACCAGAAGCTGGTCAGTTATTCTATTGGACTTGGTCCTGTCCAGGTAGTAGCGTAATTGTCTATGAACATCCAAGGTATGCAACAGTCTTTCTCCCCTGTTCTGTGGGTTGGGGAAGAATGTAGGTAGGTGGATAGCCTGATTTTAAAGACACTCTGGATACCACCTTAGGCATAAATGTAGGATTTGTTCTCATGGACACTATCTTGATGGAAGATCAGGAAGGGTTGCACTGCCATTAATGCCTGTAGTTCAGAGACCCTTCTTGCTGAGGTGATTGCCAGCAGGAAAGCAGTCTTCCAGGATAAGTATTGTAATTCTGCTGTTACTGCTGGTTCGAAAGGGGGAAGTGTCAATTTTTCTAGCACAAAGTTCAAGTCCCATGCTGGCAATGGTGGTTTCCTGGGAGGTTTTACATTTTAATTCCTCTCAGAAACTGCCTGAGCAGAGGATGTGAGAAGACAGGTGGATCCAAGCTGTATTCTGCTGAAATAGCTGATGCATGTATCTTGATGGAAGAATAGGACAGGCCTGTATGGAAGAGCTCTGCCAAGTACTCCAGGATGTTGGCTATGTTTACCAGTGCCACATCTTCTCCCTTTGCAGTACTCCAAATGAGATATCTTTTCCATTTTGCTGCATAATTCTTTCTTGTTGAAGGTCTACGAGCCTCAAGGATTATGTCTTTAACCCTTTGGGATAAATTTGGGTTAATTGTTCTTATGTAATATTCCAGGCAGTTAGCTGCAGAGTTTTCAGGTTTGGATGCAGGATGTTGTAGTTGTTCTGTGTTAACAGCAATGGGATCAGGGGTAGTGCCCATATTTGTTCCCGAGACATGCTCCTCAGTAATGGGTACCAATGTTGCCTTGGCCAGTCTGGAGCTATCAGAATGATCCTTGGACGTTCCTAATTGATCTTCAAAAGCACCTTGTGCATCAAAGGAAGTGGTGGGAATGCGTATGCTGTCAGGTTTTTCCAACTGAAAGATAGGGAGTCCACCTTCCAAGCAAGTGGGTGGTACGTCCTTGTGCAGAATTTCTTTAGCTGGTGATTGAATGGGGATGCAAATAAGTCTATTTGTGGTAATCCCCATTCTCTTGTGATGGCTTTGAAGATGTCCGGATGCAGCATCCATTCGTGGGCATCCGTGGTAGTTCTGCTTAATATGTCTGCTAGAATGTTTTCTTTTCCGGTACAAAATTGCTTGTAACTGAATGTTGTAGCTCAGAGCCACATCCCATAGGTCCAGTGCCAGCCGGCATAGAGGGTATGAATGTGTGCCTCCCTGTTTGTTGATGTACCACATAACTGTGGTGTTGTCTGTCCTTATCATCAACTGACCTTCTTGGAGAAATGGTCTGAATGACTGGATTGCCAATTTTACTGCCAGCATTTCCTTTAGATTTATGTGCAGGCGCAGCTGGTCTTGAGTCCATAAGCCTTGTATGCACTTGTCCAGCATGTGTGCTCCCCAACCGAGGTCTGATGCGTCTGTCGTGATGGTTTGGCTTGGTTGAGTGTTGCAGAAGGGCAATCCTGTGTTTGATTGACAGGCCTGGGCCCACCATAGGAACTCTTGCTTCAGGCATGGGATTATTGGAATTATGGTTTCTAGGCTGTGCTTGTGTTGAGACCACAAATTCTTTAGGTACCACTGTAGCTTTCTCATATGCAGTCTGGCATGAGGGACCAGAATTATGCAGGATGCCATGAAGCCTAGGGCTTGCAGTACTTTTCTTGCAGTTAGATGGTTCTGCTTTGTTAATGCCAAGAAGTAGAGAGGTAGTTGCTCTTTCTTTTCTGCAGTTAGGAATGCCATTTGTTTTGAGGTGTCCAGCTCTGCACCCAGAAAGGTTATTCTTTGGGATGGAATCAGCCTTGACTTTTTCATATTGACTGTATATCCCAGGGCTTGCAGCAGGTAAATGACTCTTTGTAAGTCTTCTGTTAGCTTGCTTTTGTTGTCCGCTTGTATCAGGCAGTCGTCCAGGTAGGCGTAAATTTGGATTCCCTGAAGTCTGCAATGAGCAATTACTGATGCCAGGCATTTGTGAACACTCTGGGCAGTAGATAAGCCAAAGGGCAATGCTGAGAATTGATAATGCTCTGATCCTGCAAGAAATCTGAGGTATCTTCTGCAATTTGGTCGTATGGGGACGTGCAGGTATGCCTCCTTGAGATCTAGAGTTACCAGCCAAGACTCCTTGCCCAGCATGGGAAGAAGCTGCTGTAAGGTCAGCATTTTGAATTTTGGAACAATGAGGAATGTGTTTAAAGCGGACAGGTCGAGAATAGGCCTCCATTTGCTCTCTTTTCTTGGTACCAGGAAGAGTCTGGAGTAAAATCCCTTTCCTTGTTCCATAGATGGTACCTTTTCCACAGCTCTCATTCTTAATAATTGAGATATTTGCTTTAGAGCTTCTGCCCTTTGAGTAGGTGGTAGGTTTGGCATTCCTCTCTTTCCTGGTAGAGTATGGAAATGGAACATGTAACCTTGGTCTATAGTTTGCAAAATCCATTTTTCCCTTGTGATGCAATGCCAGTTCTTTGAAAATAAGGTTAGCTTTCCGCCTAAGGGTGCTTCCAGTTGTTCCCTGGTAGGCGGTGCCACAGCCAAGTCACTGTGATTGTGTTGTTGTAGTGGTGGTGGCTGCGTCTGTGCCTCGCTGGTTGTTACCCTGCCACTGGCGTCCCCTGTAGGCACCCCTGGATTGGTTTCTGCCTCTTTAACGCCTATTCCTGCCTCTCTGTGTCTTAGAGGAGTCCGGAAAGGACCAATTCTTGGAGGGCCAGTTCCTGCTAAACCTTGGAGGTTGAACCTGTAAGAAATCTTTCACTGTTTGTACAGATTTCGCCTTCTCTTCCATCTTTTTCAGAACCTGCTGTGCAGGAGAACCAAATAAATTGACTTTGTCCATGGGTGCATCTAAAAGCTTTGATTTGACATGGTCTGGTAATGCCTGCTCTTTCAACCATGCATGTCTCCTGATAACTGTGCCAGTCATGGCTGATCTAAAGGAAGCCTCCAGTGCATCATAGCCACATTTTAAAGAATGGTTACTAACCTGCTGTATGTTATGTACCATTTCCTGAACATATTTCTTATCTAAAGATTCTTCAGAAGACAGCTTTTTAGTTAACTGGTCTAGCATAAACTCTTGATATTGAATCATATGAAATTGACAGTTCAAAGCCCTAGCTGACAGAGTAGCAGAAGTGTAAACTTTTTTACCCCATCTCTCTAAGGACCTGGATTCCCTTTCAGAGGGGAGGGGGTTTTTAGCAGATGTAGTTGCTACAGCCTTAGGGCCCTGGGAGATAGTCTCTGGATCTGCAAAAGGAGCCTTGTACAAATGGTGATGAGTGTCCGGGACCCTGTAGAACCTATCGGGCTTAGCAGGGGCCGGAGGTAATGAATCAGGAGCAGTGCAAGCATCATTAAATGCATCATCTACAACAGAAAGAACTGGAGGTATAGCTAAAGGCCTATGCTGTGGCAAATGTAGAAAGGTTCCAAGCCTTTTTCTGGAGTCTGAGAAATCTTGGCCCTGCCACTGAAATTGTTCCCTCATAGCATGCAAGGTTTCCCCAAAGGAAAATTCCTCAGGTGGAGAGGCTGAAGGAATGGACTCTTCAGCATCAGAGTCTTCGTAAGGGGAATAAGGAGCCTCAGGAGGGTCTGTATGTTCTGAGTCATCAGAGGAATCATCTGTGGATACTGGCTCTGGGGGCTCTGCTCTAGGCCTCTTCTCTGGAGGTGGATGAGTGGTCCTGTCTGGATGAGGCTGGGATCCACGAATTAAAGAAATTAGATCCTCTGCCAAAGAAAGCATGTGGGAACTGGTGCTGGGCCTGAGAGAGGGGAGCTTGACAGGCACAGTTTTTGAAGCTTTAGCTGCTTTAGCCCTGGCAAAGGCCTTAATAGACATGGCTGCAGGAGGCCTAGCAGCTCCACGTGCAGGGGTTGAAATATCCAAGGGAATAGTGTCTGATAATTCCTGAGAAACCGCAACTGCAGGTTGGATTTCAGAAGCCGATTCCACCAGGTTAGAAGAGGCCTCGGTAGAAGGCATGTTTTTGGCTGGGGGAAGAACCGCTTGCTCGGTTTCAGCCGAAACCGAGACACTCGCGGTTGGCTTAACCGCAGTTTCGGCCGAAACCGCGGACCGCGAGTGTCGGTCCTTTTCCTGCGTTTTGGTTATTTGTGAAGTCGGAGGATCCGACGGCATGATATAAGCAAAATCAGAGCCGAAAAACTGCTCTGCAAATTCCGACCGACGTCTAAGCGTCCGTCGGTTAAAAGAAGCACAGGCTAGACAAGCTGCTACATCGTGGTCTGGGCCTAAACAACGTAAGCAGTAAGAGTGGAAATCTTTATGAGGTATTTGTTTCCCACAAGTTAAACAGTTATTCACTTTTTCTGACATCGGCTGAGGCAAGAAAGAGTCCCCAACGGGGTACTTAGCTTTTTAGAAGTCCTCGAAGTAGTATTCGGTAGTAGTAATCTCTGGTTCTGACCGACCGGCACTTGCGAACAGCTTCTGCTTCGGGCGCCACGCGTCAAGAAAGACTGAGGAAAATGGCGTCAGCTGATGCCTTTATACCCGAAGAACTGCAGCTATGACGTCGGGTGAAGCGCGACACCAGCCGAAGCCAGACCCAGACTTTGGAATCCGCCCGACCGAAGGGCTGCCTGACGACAGGACTACCCATTTGTAAGGACTGCAGATGCATCCTTGAAGGACATCAGTACTGCAAGAAATAAAATGTAAAAGCCTGAGATACCAGAACTATATGGAAGACAATACTGATGGGGTGATCGCTAGTTTAAGGGAGGGAGAGAAAAAACATTCTACATTGACTTCAATATGGCCCATGCTGCATTTCTGGAAGAGAATGTATTTTCAAGACAACCTATTTAAGAAGCAGCAATGAATGCATCAAAGTGTCTATGGCCACACATGTTTTGAAGTCAGCAATGAACAATTAGCCTTGCTGCTACTTAAAGTACCAAACTGTATTTGAGGTGCTGCTACTTGCTTCATTTAGGACTACAATGATATATTCAGTTAAAAAAACAGTACTATACTACAAATTTATTTGACAAAGTCAGACAGCAACCTTTTCATATTACTACTACTGAAGATGTCACTATTTTACAAAGAGAAATGACCTTCCTGTCGGACTATAGCCCAACCAAGATGTCCCAGTTTAAGAAGGGCTGTTTTTGTAAGATTTTCAGCTATATGCAGCTCATCTGTAAATTATTACATATTATACCCAACATATATATCAATTCTTAGGGCAAATGCTGAAAATGCCATTGTGATGGAATGTGAACCCAACCCCATCACAAATATCTGAGAAGGTGAGTCTGAGAGGGTTACTCTGGCATTATTCTTACAGCTCCTACCACCCTAGAACACAAAAAAGGAAAAAAACTAAGGGTAATGCTGCTCAATGCCAGAAGTCTAAATCTCAAAATGCACTTTTCGAGGCCCTTCTCAGTATGGAGAACATCGATGTCTGTGCTGTGACAGAAACCTGGTTCAAGGCTCCTGAGAGCACCCCAGCGCTATCAGGTTTTACCTCATATCATGCGTTCCGGCCCCAAAATCCGGACAATACCAAGAAAGGAGGGGGGGTATCCATATTCATCAAGGACACCCACACCTCAAGACTGGTGGCAACGCACGATGCATCGGAGACCATCCAGGTGCAATTAACCATAGGCAAGACTGCTCTGCAAATTGTAGCATGTTACAGGCCACCCTCACAAACTCAGGAAACTCACATGGCCTTCCTGAAAACACTAGAGGGGATAAATGTATCACCAAACACCATCATACTAGGTGACTTCAATTACCCTAATATAGACTGGGAACACTACTCAAGCCCAAACACCCTAGCCCAAAAGTTCCTGGAATTCATAAACTCAAATGCCATGGAACAACTAGTCACCATCCCACAAGAGGAGATAACATACTTGATCTCATCATCACGAACATGGGAGCACAATGTTCAACACTGGAAGTATACCCCTCACTGGTGAGATCAGATCACAAACTAATCTCGCTGGAGGTCCTCATCCCACCCCACCTGAAATAAAAAGACCACAGTAAAGAACTTCTCAAAAGCCGACTTCACACTTCTAAAGACTAGTGTGGTCTCCTTTCAGGCCCCGAGCCGGGAAAACAATACTCAAGCTGCTGAATCACTTACAAACGCCTTCTACCAGCACCTGCAGGACTGCATGGATAAGGCAATCCCAAGCAAAACAAAGACTCTTTGTACCAAAGGCAAGCGTCCAGTCTGGTGGACCCCAGCCATAAACAAACTCTACAACAAAAGGAGGAAGCTACTACAAGATAGAGCAAAATCCTTAAAAGGTAAGACACCCTTGATCACTATAAGTAAAAACTAAGAGCTCTCATAAAATCATCCAAAGCAAATTTCGAGAGAAAAATAGCTAAAGACTCAAAAGACAATCATAAGGCCTTCTTTAGCTATGTTAGAAACCTAGGAGGAAACTCCCAGATATGCTCAGAACTAGTTCAAAATGATGTGAAGATTACTGATCCTACAGACATTGCCAACATACTGGCTGACAGGTTCAGTGCAAACTTCTCCCTCCCCCAAAAGGAGAGATATCTATACCAAATGAGTGCAGCCCCCAAACATCTCCAGCCCAAGTGAGAACTGCTCTCTCCAAAGCAAAAACACAGCATCCATGGGACCCGATGGTGTCCCCGGCTGTGTGCTCCACGAACTCAATGAGGAATTAAACCCACAGCTAGGACAGCTGTTTAATCAAAGTCTTACCTCTGGATACGCACCCAGGAGTGGCGCACTGCAACTGTGGTCCCACTTCACAAAGGCGGTGCCTCCACAGACCCTGGAAATTACCGCCCATTAGCTTGACAAGCCTTATCTGCAAAGCCATGGAGAGGATCATAATGGACCTCATAAATAAAGACATAGGAATTTGCAGACTTTGGATCCAACCCAGTTTGGCTTTGTCAAAGGCAGATCATGCCTTTTAAACTTGGTTGACTTTTTGAAACAGTCACCAAAGCCATTGATGAGGAAAGGCAGTCCATACAGCCTACCTCGATCTGGCTAAGGCCTTTGATACAATACCCCACTGGGTATCATTGAAAAACTCATCAGCTTAAATGTTAACCCATACATCACAAGATGGGTTGCAAACTGGCTGAGTGACAGAACCCACAGGGTCAGAGTTGCTGGCGCCATGTCAGACTCAAAGCCTGTCACAAGTGGTGTCCCACAGGGCTCAGTCCTGGGCCCACTCTTGTTTGGCATCTACTTTTCCAAGTACAAGCAAACACAGGAGGGTTATGGCTGACAAAGTTTGCAGATGACTGCAAACTGGCCATAGTAGAAAACACATCTGACACAGATATCCTTCAGAAGGGTCTCACAGAACGGATAACTGGTGCCAGAGCCACGGCCTAAAGTTAAATGCCAAAAATGCATAGTCATACCCTTCGGGAAAAACAAGGTTACCCTAGCTACCAAATAGGTGGCAATCCACTGAGCACAGAAGAAGTTATCAGGGACTTGGGGACCCAGGTTGATAGTAGTCTGTCATTCGACACCCATGTAGCTAAAGTAGTTAGGAAGTCCTTCTACATTGCCCACCTTATCATGAAGGGATTCTCATCTAGATCAAGGGAGGTCATAGTCTCCCTTTACTCATCACTCATCAGACCAATGATTGAGTACAATGCCCCATTCGGAATGTATCTGACCCGACACTTGCAGCAGCTGGAGAGGCCACAAAAGTTCCTCACCAAAAGGATAAAGGGTCTCAAAAATCTGTCCTATGCTGCCCGACTGAAAGAACTCCAGCTCTATTCAGTCGCTTACCGCTTGCTCAGAGGTGACCTTTGCCTAACATACAAGGCCATGTCAAACCCAGATTTGATGAATATGCTTCACCTCAAAAATCTAGATCCATCAGAGCCACAAGGGCGGGAGACTTAAACCTCGACACGGCTATTAATAGGACGTGCTGGAGGGATAGATTCATCACCCAAAGACTCCCTATGCTGTGGAACAAAATCCCGGTACATGTGAGGCAGAGCACCTCACTGGCCTTGTTCAAGAGAAATCTTGACCAATGGATGGGAGATCGCAGATATACCCCAGGAATTACCTCAGTGTCACTGCTCGACAGAGGCACAGCAAAATAATGGGTATAGTTCCCCATACTAAAGGGGTGGCGTAAGCCACAAAACAATGGGCTAGGCTTATAAATGCCCTCGGGCAGATAGCCTAGTATGAACCTATGAACCTATGAACCTAAGTCAGTATATTATGAAACCACATATCAATGTATGAAAGGTCTGCTTTCCAAGAGTTGACAGGGACTGTCTTGTGTAATATGGAGTAGAAATTTACAGCGTCATCTTTCAGCAACTAAGAAAACCCTGGCCAGTACTTTTTTCACAGTTTGGAAGTAGGTGTTGACAGAACATCCCATGATGCAGAAAGCATGATGAAAAGGCTAAAGTTTCTTAAGAACGCTATACCATCTGTGCATAGTTACAATGTCATAAAGCACTGAAGGAAAGTCATCAAGAATGAGCCTCAACAGAAACTGGTAAACGATTAAACTTGCAGAATAAGTACAATCTACAAGACAGTCAGGTATCCATTTCTGTTTAATGAAATAAAAAGGAGTTCAGTTATGATATACAGACTACAAGGCCTAACACTGACATGTACACAGTTATCTATGTCTAAAGGTTTTACACACACACACACACACACACACACATATATATATATATATATATATATATATATATATATATATATATATATACACACACACACACACACATATATAGACACACACACACACACACATATTCTCTCTCTCACACAGACATGCAACCTAAACAGATCCTGAGACTCAAACAAGTTTAACTATTCAAATCACTCAAGCTGCACCTTATAAAAGAAAACAAATGCAAGTCCTTTAATGATACAGGCTAGCAGTAAAACAATTTTACATTTTAAAAAAGCTGCATATTACATAGCTGTATACTCTTTTTCTGAACAAATTCAGCACTAAGCTGCAAGACTACTTGTGTTACTTGGCATTTCACTCTCGCCTCATCTATATACCGTAAACACTACAAATTTTGCTTTGTTACACATAAAATTAATTCTACCTCCTGACGTGATGTCTATGCTCATGTAATCATGAAATACTTGTAAGTAGATTCCACTGCTTCACGATTTCTAATTTGCATATGCTTACTTTACTTGTTATCATTAGTATACTTCTATTTTTTTTGAGTATAATTATAGGTTTGTTTCTGCCTTCTTGGCAACGGCATGACTGAAAAGGATTCATGTACCAGTCCACCTACATGGTTAACTTACAAAAAAAAAAAAAAAATCACTACTGAAAGGGCACAGTTCTCTCCACCCTTTATAAAATGCAACTGTACTGCAGAAAACACAAACAAAGCTTGCCTTTATGCCTCAGGAAACCATCTTAAGCTGGAGGGAACATTTAAAATGTCAGAGGTTCTGGAAGTCTTTAATGGTGTAGTCAGCTTAACAAGAAAACAGAACTCCTCTTCTGACATGGACAAAATATGCCTGAAGTAAATGGAAAAATGTTAAGTACTGAACACTGTGTCACTCCAGGGACGGGGTTTACATGTGGGGGTGGTGTAAAAGTCATAAAATGCTGTACTGAACACATTTCCCACCAGTGCCTGCTCCTTGATTGGCATAATTTTGCGTAGTGTTGGCTGCATCTTTATTTCCTTCTCCTTTTAAAATAATCTTGCGCTAGGAATTTTTACAGTTCTCTGTTTTACAGATGGTAAAGGGCTTCATTTAGGTTCATAGGTTGGTACTGGGCTATCTGCCCGAAGGCATATATTAGCCCAGCCATGTTGTGCGGTATTCACCGCCCCTTTAGTAGTTCCCTAGACCCTTGTACTAGCAGCTAGTACCCTTGACCCCTATCTAGTAGTGCTGTTGGCGTGATCCCCGGTGTGAACTTCCTGTTACCCATCCACTCATCAAGGTTCCTCTTGAAGAGTGATAGTGACGGGCTCTGTCTTATGTAGATCAGGACCCTGTTCCATAGTAAGGGAAGTCTCTGCGAAGGGAATCTATCCCTCCAGCATGTTCTATTCATTGTTGTGTTGAGGTTTATATCCCTAGAGCGTGTAGCTCGAGTAGATTTGGTTTTGCTAAGATGGAGCATGTTCAACAATTCTGGGTTGGACATGGCTCTGTATGTTAGACAGAGATCGCCTCTGAGAAAGCGGTATGCAACAGAGAACAGTCTTAGCTTTTTCAATCGTGCTGCATAGGGAAACTGTTTGAGGCCAGTAATCCTCTTGGTTAGGTACCTCTGTGGTCTCTCCAGCTGCTGGAGATGTCTAGTCAGGTACATTCCAATTGGTGCACTGTACTCAATAATGGGTCTGATGAGGGAAGAGTAGAGGGGCACCATTATATCCTTAGATCTTGATGCGAACCCTTTCGTGATCAGATGGGTCACATAGAAGGATTTTCTGACCACTTTGGCAACATGGTTATCAAAGGAAAGCAGACTATCTACTTGGGTCACTAGATCCCTTATTTCTTCTTCAGATTTCAGGGGATTACCTCCTATGTTGTAGTTTGCGGGTACTCTGTTTTTTCCAAAGGGGATTACTACGCATTTTTTTGCATTTAGCTTGAGACCATGGCTTTGACACCATGCATCAGTCTCATTTAGGCCCTTCTGGGGGATCTCCATGTCGGCCGGAGACTATTATAGCACCCAGTTTGCAGTCGTCTGCAAACTTAGTCAGCCACAGCCCTTCCGTGCTTGCCTGTACTTCTGAGAAGTATATGCCAAACAGGAGGGGCCCAAGGACAGAGCCCTGAGGCATACCACTCATTACTGGTCAGTATTCGGACATAGATCCCACTACTCTTACTTTATGGGATCTGTCTGAGAGCCAGTTTGCGATCCATCTTGTGACGTAAGGGTTTATGCCCAGGCTGGTGAGCTTATCAATAATACCTGAATGGGGAATGGTGTCAAATGCTTTAGCAAAGTCAAGGTAAGCCGTGTGTACCTCCTTTCCCTTATCTATAGCCTGAGTAACTGTCTCAAAGAAATCCACCAGTTTCAGGAGGCATGATCTGCCCTTGACGAAGCCGAACTGTGTGGGGTTCAGCGACTGGAGGTTCCCAATCTCTCCATTTATGAGTTCCATAATGATTTGCTCCATAGCCTTATAGATCAGACTGGTCAGGCTTATTGGTCGGTAGTTCCCAGGGTCAGTTGTGGCCCCACCCTTGTGTAGCGGGACCACCGTTGCCGTGCACCATTCTATAGGCACATATCCTGTGGAGAGGCTGAGACTGAACAGGGTATTAAGATGCGGGGTTAATTCCTTTTGGAGCTCGCGTATGACACAGCCTGGGACACCATCGGGTCCCATGGAGGCAGTGGTTTTAGCTGTATTTAACTGTTTATTTTACTTACTACTGCAATGGTTTTACTGCACTGTTGTAACTTAGTCTTTAAATGTTAGTTTCTTCCACCACATACCAAAATGATTCACTGCTGCAAATGTTTTTGAACACAAAATGCTGGTTGGAAAAACAATAAATGGCCAGAGGAGACATACAACTGTAAGATCATTTCCTTTAGAGAAGCACACAGCACATATGATCAGTGCAGTTTTTGTTTATTGCTCAGCATCTGATGTGATGTTTAGGAGGTGTAAAAAAACTGAAAGAATTCATATACAAGAGTAAATGGTATGCTCACACTGTCGAGGGGAGAAATACAGTCCAAACAAAGGAAACAGACCAAATGAGCACGAGGTTTACAGCATTTCTTGTTGAGGATGGGATGTGATTTGTGTGCGTGCGCACACAAGTACATGTATGTGTGCATGTGTGTATTGGGGAAGACTCAAATACGGTGGATTATGTCAACATTTTTACTTCTTCAGTAAGTCTACACCATAAAGTACAGTTTTGTACCTATCATAAATGTAGATGTTCGAGTGTTCACACTGCTGTAGTCATCACACTTGGGTTATCCTGCCGTCAGGCGGTCCCGCAGTCGGCCAGAGTTCCAAAATCTTGGTCCGGCGTCGGTTGCTGTCACTTCTTACCTGACTTCAGTGCGCCAGGGCTATATAAAAGGCATCTGATGCCATTTTCTTCAGTTTTTCTTGCCCCAGATGTCAGGTGCCCCCAAGTAGGTAGGCAATACATATTGCTAATTAAACATATAAAGGAAATAAAAGGAATACCTTCAGTTACAAGCAAATACACCACAAAGGTTGTACAAAATAGAAAGGTATAGAAAAGTTCAGCTAGGTCAGAGGGGATGGAGGGAGGGCAACCTGGACTGCAGCAGTGTGAACACTCTAACATCTACATTTATGGTAGGTACAAAACTGTACTATGTTCATTGTGTTACACTGCTGCAGTCATCACACTTGGGTTGAATCCCAAAGCTAAGGATAGGCGGTGGAACTAAACAGGGTTTGGAGAAGCTAGTAGGCCCTGCAGAACTGCAGTGGCAAAGCCAGCTATGGTTTTAGAGTATAGAGGTAAGTGATAGTGCTTGGTGAAGGTGTGCACTGAAGTCCAAGTTGCAGCCACCAAAATATCCTTGGTTGGTACCCCTCTGAGAAAGGCTGTTGATGTAGCTGTAGCCCTGGTGGAATGGGACATAGTACAGTTGTGTACACTTACCATAAATGTAGATGTTTGAGTGTCTTCACTGTTGCAGTCATGACTGTAAGGATCTCCCCTGCCGGCAGGCAGTCCTCGGTCGGCCAGAATCCCAAAGTCTGGGTCCGGCGTCGGCTGCTCAGCCATGCTCCCTGACGTCAGAGCGCCAAGAGTACAAAGCTGACAGCCGACGCCATGTTCTCCAGTTTTTCTTGCCCCAGATGTCAGGTGTTCCAAAATGAGTAAGATCCCATACCCTTTGCAAATACACCTCAGAAGAAGGGCGAAGAAAGGAACCACACAAAAGAAAAAATAAGAGGGGACAGGAGGGAGGGTAACCCAGACTGCAACAGTGAAGACACTCGAACATCTACATTTATGGCAAGTGTACACAACTGTACTATGTTCATCGTGCTTCCCTGTTGCAGTCATGACTGTAGGGTTGAATCCCAAGGCAGAATAAAAGGGAGGTGGTCATAAAGTAGAGGGGGCGGCTAAAAGGCCCTGCAAGACTGCAGAAGCAAACCCTGCCCTAGACTTAGAGTAGAGAGGTAGATTATAGTGCTTAGAAAAAGTATGCACTGAACTCCAAGTTGCAGCTTCCAAAATGTCTTTGGTAGGAACTCCCCTGAGGAAGGCAGCTGAAGTGGCAGCTGCTCTGGTAGAGTGAGTCCTTATACTCCCTGGGATTTGCTTTCCATGGTGTGAATAACAAAATCTGATTCCATGAGCAATCTATTTTGAAATGGTCTGTTTTGAAATGGCTTTACCTTGGGAACTTGAAGCATAAGAAACAAACAATTGTTCTGATTTCCTGATGTCCTTGGTTCTGTCCGGGTAAAAACGTAGTTGTCTGTGTACATCCAAGGAATGCAAGATCCTTTCCCCCTTATTTTGAGCACTCGGAAAAAAGTTGGCAAGTGAATAGTTTGATTTAAAGCCACTTTGGAAACCACCTTAGGCATGAAAGTAGGATTAGTCCTTAAAGACACCCTATCTTGATGAAAAATAATATAAGGTTCCACAGCCATGAGAGCTTGCAACTCCGAAACTCTCCTGGCAGGGGTCAGAGCTAACAGGATGGCTGTCTTCCAAGATAAAAACTTGATGTCAGATGTGGCAGCAGGCTCAAAAGGAGGTAAGGTGAGTTTTTCCAGAACATAGTTGAGATCCCAGGCAGGAATGGGTGGAGATCTAGGGGGCCTTAAGTTCTTAGCTCCTCTGAGAAACTGTCGCATGAGCTGGTGGGAAAAGATTGGAGGATCTGTATTATAATGAGCAGAAATAGCAGAGGCATGTATCTTTATGGAAGAAAAAGAGAGACCCTTATGTAAGAGGTCTGTCAGGTAAAGTAAAATCAGAGGAATGGCAGGAATAAGAGGGTCCGAATCCTGAGCCTGCATCCAGGTGCAAAATCTTTTCCATTTTCCTGCATAAGATTTTCTAGTGCTAGGCCGTCTGGCTTCTAAAATGACATCCATAACCTGCTTGGGTAGGAGAGAATGAATCAGACCCTGGATTAACCAGGCCGCCAGGTTGAGAGTTTTGACATGGGAGTGCAGAACCTGACCCTGATGTTGGGACAGAAGGTTCGGAGTCTGTGGTAAAACCCAAGGGGGGCTCCAGAGAAAGGTTTTTCAGTGTTGGGTACCAAAACTGTCGAGGCCAATTTGGGGCCAGCAAAATTATCATCTTGGGCTTGTCCTGTTTGATCTTTAATAACACCCGTGGAAGAAGAGGTAGAGGCGGGAAGGCATACCCAGAGAGGTTTCTCCAACTGAATGATAGTGCATCCACTTTCCAAGCTAGTTTGTGGAATGTCCTGGTGCAAAAAATCTGCAGTTGATGATTGAGGTGGGATGCAAAGAGGTCTATGTGAGGACATCCCCAGACTGCTGTAATCATCTTGAATATTTCGGTGTCCAGCATCCATTCGTGTGGGTCCGACAGGTTTCTGCTCAGACTGTCTGCCAGGAAGTTTTGCTTCCCTGGTAGAAACTGAGCTTGAAGTTCCAATTTGCAAGCTAGAGCTGTGTTCCATAGATTCATGGCTAGTCTGCAAAGGGGATAGGAATGTGATCCCCCTTGCTTGTTTATGTACCACATAACTGTGGTGTTGTCTGTCCGTATCAGTAGTTGCCCTGGTTGTAGAAGATTCCTGAAGGCCAATAGAGCATTCTGAACGGCTAGCATGTCCTTTAAATTGATATGCAGGTGCTTCTGATCCTTTGTCCAAAGGCCCTGCAGACAGTTGCCCTGCAAATGGGCTCCCCATGCATAATCTGAGGCGTCCGTGGTTAGTATCTGAGTGGCAGGAGGCAGACTGAAGGGTCTCCCTTTGTTTAAGAGTACATGCCTTGGACCAACAAAGGAATTCCTTTTGAAGACAAGGCAGGACGGTGATCTGTATGTCTAAACTGTGGCAATGCTGAGACCATACACTTTTTAGGTACCACTGTATTTTCCTCATATGTAGTCTTGCATATGGTACGAGAAGGATGCAGGAGGCCATGTAACCCAAAGCCTGCAGGAATTTCCTTGCAGATAGCTGAGTTAATGTTGCCAAGGTTTTGAAAGTTGAAGCCAGCTGTAATTGTTTTTCGTATGTCAGAAATGCCATCTGGGTTGTTGTGTTTAGAAGAGCACCCAGAAAAGTTATCTGTTGCGAGGGTGTCAAATTTGACTTTTTTAGGTTTACAGTGAATCCCAGGAACTTGAGAAGTTTCTGAACAAATTCTAGATGCTGGAGTAAGACATCCTTGCTGTCTGCCTGAATAAGACAATCGTCCAGATAAGGGTAAATTTGAATTCCCTTGAGTCTGCAATAAGCTACTACTGGAGCCAGGCACTTGGTGAAGACCCTGGGCGCAGTAGACAATCCAAAGGGCAGCGCAGAGAACTGATAATGCCTCGATCCGGCCTTGAACCTGAGGCATTTTCTGCACTCCTGCCTGATGGGAATGTGTAAATAAGCCTCCTTTAAATCCAAAGTTACCATCCATACATTTTTGGTCAGCATTGGGAGTAGCTGCTGTAGAGTAAGCATCTTGAATTTTGGTATTTCGAGAAAAGTGTTTAAGACTGACAGATCCAGAATGGGTCTCCATGAATTTTGCTTTCTGGGGACTAGAAAGAGCCTTGAGTAAAAACCTTGTCCCATTTCTGAAAGTGGAACCAGTTCTATGGCTTTCATAGCCAAGGGGGCTTCCACCTGGTTTAAGGCCTCTAACCATTGATGTTTTGGTAGATCTGGCCATCCACTTGGTCTTGGGTAGGGTATGAAAATGGAATTTGTAACCTCTGGAAACCACATCCAGAACCCACTTGTCTTGGGTTATATGAGTCCAATTTAGGTGAAAAAGAGAAAGTTTTCCTCCAAGAGGGGCTTCCAGGCAAGAGGTTCCTGCAGCCCAACAGAGGGAGTCATTGAGCCTGTTTTCTATGAGCTTGCGGCCTGTCCTCTCCTCCCCTAGGGGTGGAAGCAGTCCACTGTCTTGGTCTATAAGAGGCTTGCGTTTGAGGCCTTCCTCTGGACCGTCTGTATCTACCCCTCTGAGGCCTGTCTGAATTGGGAAAGGACCAATTTTTTGTAGGCCAATTACTACTAAATCTGGGTGGCTTTACTTGTAAGAAATCCTTAACCGTTTGCATGGATTTTGCCTTGTCCTCCATCTTCTTTATTACCTCTTCAGCCTTAGATCCAAACAAAACATTATGCTGAACAAGAGCATCCAATAACTTAGCTTTTACTTCATCTGGCAAGTTTTGTTCCTTTAACCAAGCATGCCTTCTAATGACTGTACCAGAGGCAGCAGCCCTACAAGAAGCCTCTAAGGTATCAAATCCACAGTGTAAACCATGCTTCCCAACTTGTTCAGTGGCATGCATTAAGTCATGTAATTCCTTATCATCTGCACAGGTGGAAATGGAAGTTAGCTTTTGTTTCAAAACAGACAGAAGGAATTGCTGGTATTTCAGCATATGAAATTGACAGTTTAAAGCCCTAATAGATAAAGTAGCTGAAGTGTACACTTATTTGCCCCATCTTTCTAAAGATCTGGAATCCTTTTCAGTGGGAATGGGGTTTTTAGCAGAAGCGGCCTTAACCCCCTTAGGGCCCTGAGAAATGGTTTCAGGATCAGCAGTAGGGTTCTTGTATAAAAACTGGTGGGAATCAGGAACCCTATAATATCTGTCTGGCTTAACAGGAGCTGGAGGAAAAGAGTCAGGAGTTAAGTTGGCCTCCAAAAAAGCATCATCCACAATATCCAAAATAGGAGGAATAGCCAGGGGTCAATGTTGGAGAAGAAGAAGAAAATCCCTTAGTCTTTTCTTAGATTCCGAGTACTCCTGTCCTTCCCAGTGAAAATGTTCCCTCATTTCATGCAAAGTTTCCCCAAAAGAGAAATCCTCAGGGGGAGAAGCTGAAGGAATGGATTCCTCAGCATCAGAATCCTCATAAGAAGGGAAAGTGTATTCCTGGTCAGTAGAAGAAACTGAAGCCTGATCAGAGGAGTCATAATACACTTCCTGCCTTGGCCTTTTATCTGGAGGGGGATGTGAACCCCTAATCATAGTAAGTAAGTCCTCCGCCATCTTAAGTAACTGTTTCTGAGACTTGGGTGCCGGATCAAAAGAGGCCTGGGCTGCAGTCTTTGATTTGGAAGGAGTCTTTGCCTTTGTCTTTGGCCTTGCCTTTATTAGAAGCTGAGTAGGCCTGAAAACCCCTTCGGAAGCCGGTACCTGCACAGCAGCTCCGGACCCATCCGAAGGAGCATTGTCCGAAGGTCCTGCAACAGAAATATTCAAAGGCCTAGTTGGCTCCTCGTGGGAGTCCATTTCGGCCATCGGTTCCAAAATGGCCGACGACAGGGGCTGCAAAAGCGCCTCACTGACGACGGCAGAACCTGAAGCTGGCTCGGCTTTTACAACATCGTCTGATTTGGACCTCGGAGGCCTGTCTTTATCCTTGCGTCGTTTGTGAACTCAGGTAGCCGGAACCGTATCAGACGACATTTTGTAATTAAAATGCCTACCGAAGTAATGAAATGCAAAATCGTACCTTCGTTTAATCGTACGTTGATTGAATCTAGCACAAACCAACAACTAGCTACGTCGTGGTCAGGGCCTAAGCAAGGAATACAGTAAGAATGAAAATCCTTATGAGGTATTTGCTTCCCACATGAAATACAACTATTAACTTTTTCTGACATCGGACTGGAGCAAGAAAAGTTTCAACGGGTACTTAGCTTTGAGTAGGAGAAGAAAGTCTTCGGACTGAAATACGTTTATAAAAAATTGTCAGGAGTCAGCAGACCGGCACTTGCGAACTGCTATCACTGCACGGCAAGAAAGACTGGAGAACATGGCGTCAGCTGTCAGCTTTGTACTCCTGGCGCTCTGACGTCAGGGAGCATGGCTGAGCAGCCGATGCTGGACCCAGACTTTGGGATTCTGGCCGACCGAGGACTGCCTGCCGGCAGGGGAGAACCGTACAGTCATGACTGCAACAGTGAAACACGATGAACATCTAATGTTACCAGGTACAGGTTTCCCATGGTGTGTGTAGCAGAAACGGATACAATGTCCTATCCATTTTGAAATGGTCTGTTTTGAGATAGCTTTTCCTTGTGATCCTGCAGCATAGGATACAAAGAGCTGGTCAGATTTTCTGAAAGCCTTAGTTTTATCCAAGTAGTAACTTTCTCCTTTGTTCTGGGGGTTTGGGAAAAAGGTGGGCAAATGAATGGTTTGGTTTAGGGCCACACTGGATACCACCTTTGGCATAAAGGAAGGGTTAGTTCGTAAAGAGACTCTGTCTTGATGAAAAATGATGAAAGGCTCCACTGCCATTAGGGCCTGTAGCTCTGAGACTCTTCGTGCTGAAGTTATTACTAGCAGCTTTCCATGATAGAAACTGTAAATCAGCTGTAAAAGCTGGTTCAAAGGGCGGCAGTGTAAGTTTTTCCATAACAAAGTTGAGATACCAAGTTGGTGTTGGTGCTCTCCGGGGTGGTCTTATGTTCTTAGCCCCTCTGAGGTACTGTCTTAGTAGTGGATGTGAAAATATAGGAGGATCCGTGTTGTACTGAGTTGAAATAGCTGAGGCGTGGATCTTAATAGATGAAAAAGAAAGTCCTTTGTGCAACATCTCAGTTAAATATTGTAGAATCTGAGGAATATTTGGAACAAGGGGATTTTGTTCCAGGCACAAAATCTTTTCCATTTGTCTGAATAGGTTTTACTGGTGCTGGGCCTCCTAGCCTCCAGAATGACATCCATAACAGCTTTAGAAAGAATTGCTGACTGGTTGCTTAGGTAATTTGCCATGCAGCCAGATTTAAAGTCTTGAGCTGGCTGTGTAGAATCTGATTGTTTTGCTGAGTGAGCAGGTGAGGAATTTGAGCCTTGAGCCAAGTTCCTTAGTATTGGATACCAGTGCTGGCGTGGCCAGTCTGGAGCAATGAGTATCATTTGTGGCCTCTCTAATCTGGCTTTCAGCAGCACCTTTGCTAGAAGAGGCAGTGGAGGAAAGGCATACACTGTCAATGTTTTCCAACTGAATGAGAGGGCATCCACTTTCCATGCTAGTGGGTGGTATGTCCTTGTGCAAAATATTTGAAGTTGGTAGTTTTGGGGGTTGGCAAACAGATCTATATCTGGGCGCCCCCATTTTTGAGTTATCATTGCGAATACTTGTGGATCTAGTTTCCACTCGTGAGGATCCATGATGTTTCTGCTTAAATCGTCTGCCAATGTGTTTTTCTTTCCTGGCAGGAATTGTGCTTGTAGTTGAACTTGGTAGGTCAGTGCTGTGTTCCACAAGGTCATTGCTTACCTGCATAGGGGGTAGGAATGTGTGCCCCTTTGCTTGTTTATGTACCACATTACTGTGGTGTTGTCCGTCTTTATTAGGAGTTGTCCTGGATGTAGGAGGTCCTTGAAAGCTGTTAGGGCATTTTGTACAGCTAGCATCTCTTTTTGATTGATATGTAGATGCCTTTGATCTGTAGACCATTTGCCCTGAATGCACTGTCCTGCCATGTGTGCTCCCCAGGCATAATCCGATACATCTGTTATAGTTTGCCTGGTTGTAGGTAAGGTAAAAGGCTGACCCTTGTGGAAGTGACATGCCTGAGCCCACCATAGAAACTCCTGTTGAAGGCAGGGAATGAGTGGTATTATTGTTTCCAAGCTGTGGCTGTGTTGAGTCCATACGCTTTTCAGGTACCATTGTAATTTCCTCATATGCAGTTTTGCATATGGTATTAGTAGTAGCAAGATGCCATGAATCCCAAGGCCTGCAGAATTTTTCTTGCAGGGAGTTGGGTCTTTGTTGCCATCATTTTGAAGTATTGAGTCAGTTGTCCTTGCTTGTCTGGCATGAGATAAGCTATCTGGGCCGTTGTATTTAAGCTGGCACCCAGGAATATTATGTCTTGTGAGGGCACTAGTTTTGAATTCTTTTCATTTACTGTGTACCCTAGGCAACTTAATAGGTGTTTGACAAACGCCAGATACTTTAAAAGAATGTCCTTGCTTACTGCTTGAATAAGGCAGTCGTCTAGATATGGATATATTTGAATTCCTCTTTGTCTGCAGTATGCAATTACTGGTGCCAGGCATTTTGTGTAGACCCTGGGCGCAGTAGATAAGCCAAAGGGCAGTGCAGAGAATTGGTAATGGGTTGAATCTGCAATAAATCGGAGGTATCTTCTGCAATTTTGTCTGATAGGGACATGCAAGTATGCCTCATTGAGATCTAACGTTACTAGCCAAGCCTTCTTGCCCGGCATGGGAAGAAGTTGCTGTAGTGTTAGCATCTTGAATTTGGGTACTTGGAGATATGCATTTAAAATTGAGAGGTCCAGAATGGGTCTCCAGGCTTTGTCCTTTCGGGGAACTAGAAAGAGTCTTGAGTAGAATCCTTGTCCTTGCTCCTGTGTAGGTACCTGTTGAATGGCTCTCATGTCCATGAGAGCTGTAATTTGTTTTTGAGCCTCTGCCCGTTGATTTGGCGGCAGGTTTGGCATTCCTTTTATCCTTGGTAAAGTGTGAAAGTGGAATCTGTATCCTTGTGAAACAATATTTAGTACCCATTTGTCTTTCGTGATGATGTGCCAATTGTCTGCAAAAAGTGCTCATTTTCCTCCCAAGGGAGCTGCCAAGAGGGATTTGCTTGGCAGTCTGAGGGGTAAGTCATTGTGTTTGTCTTATGATAGCTTGAGACCTGTCTTCGCCTCCTTTCTGGGTTGTGGTACCCCGTTGTCGAGGCTTGTAAGGGCCTTGTGACTGCCCCTTGGGCATCTGTATTTGCCCCTCTGTGGTCTGTCAGAAGCTGGAAAGGACCAGTTTTTGGTTGGCCAATTTCTGCTAAAACGAGGGGGTTGAGCCTGTAAAAAATCCTTGATCGTCTGCATAGATTTTGCCTCATCCTCCATTTTCTTTAAAACCTCTTCTGCTTTTACACCAAATAAAACATCCTGCTGTAAAGGTGCATCCAATAACTTTGCTTTAACACGAACAGGTAAAGTTTGTTCTTTTAACCAAGCATGCCTACGTATGACAGACCCTGTCACTGCTGCTCTACAAGAAGCTTCCAATGAATCAAATCCACATTGCAAAGTATGTTTTCCCACTTGTTCAGCTGCATGCAGCAAATCTTGCATTTCCTTGTAATCAGGCTGCTCTGTATGTGTGATCATTTTTTGTTTTAATTGAGACATCAGGTATTGCTGATTATTTCAGCATGTGAAACTGGCAATTTAAGGCCCTCACAGCCAGAGTAGCTGAGGTATACACTTCTTTCCCCATCTGTCTAGTGCTCTAGAATCCCTTTCAGAGGGTACAGGATTTTTAGCAACAGAGGTCTTAACCCCTTTGGGACCCTGGGAAATGGTTTCTGGGTCAGCAACAGGGCTTTTATATAGGAATTTGTGTGAGTCAGGGACTCTGTAGTATCTGTCTGGTTTGGCTGGTGCAGGAGGTAGTGAGTCTGGGTTAAGGCTAGATTCTGAATAAACATCATCCACAATGTCTAACACGGGTGGGACAGCAAGTGGTCTGTGCTGGGGTAGTAAAAGGAACTCTAGGAGCCTTTTCTTAGAATCAGAGTAATCCTGGCCTTCCCAGTGGAAATGCTCCCTCATGGTATGTAAAGTTTCCCCAAAAGAGTAGTCTTCTGGGGGAAATGCTGAAGGAATAGACTCTTCAGCATCAGAGTCTTCATAAGGGGGAAAAGAATATTCCTGTTCCTCAGAAGAATCCGAGGAAATTGAAACCTGGTCAGAGGAAGCGTAATCCTCCTCCTGTCTTAGCCTTTTATCAGGAGGGGGATGGGAACCCCTGATTAGGGTAATTAAATCTTCAGCCATCTTAAGCATCTGTTTTTTAGGCATGGGGCCTTGTACTGGAGACTGCTGTACAGTCTTTTTTGCTTTTAAAGGAGTTTTCAGCTTTGCATAGGACTTAATAGTGAGTGTAGTCGGTCTGAAGACACCTTCTGCAACTGAAGGCGTTTCAACTGCATCGGAATCTCCTTCAGCCATGGAGTCGGAAGGGCCTAAAGATAAAGGCTGTGGAGGCCTAGTAATCTCCACTTGGGAATCGGATGCCGCCTGAGGTTCTAAATCAGCGGTCATCAGGGGCTGCGTAGGCACCTCACTGAAAACCAGAGAACCGGCGACTGGCCCAGCAGAGGCCTCAGAGACTGGTTTGGGTCTCGGCTGCCTGTCCTTATCCTTGCGTTTTTATGCATTCCGGTCGTCGGTTGCTCCGATGGCATGGTATAATTAAATTTCCTACCAAAGTAATGTCGGGCAAAATCAAACAAATGTTTAATAGTTCGTTTATTAAACCTAGCACAAAACCGACAACCTGTGACGTCGTGGTCTGGGCCTAGGCAAGGAATACAATAAGAATGAAAGTCCTTATGAGGTATTTGCTTCCCACAAGAAATGCAATTGTTAACTTTTTCTGACATCGAACTGAGGCAAGAAAAGGTTCCCCAATGGGGTACTTAGCTTTACTGAAGACTTCGGTCTGAAATTCGATTTGAAAATCTCAGGAGTCGGCTGACCGGCACTTGCGAACTGCTTCTGCTTCGGGCACCGCGTGGCAAGAAAGACTGAAGAAAATGGTGTCGGATGCCTCTTATATACCCCGGCGCACTGACGTCAGGGAAGAAGTGACAGCAACCGACACCGGACCAAGACTTTGGAACTCTGGCCGACTGCGGGACCGCCTGACGGCAGGATAACCCAAGTGTGATGACTGCAGCAGTGTAACACGTTGAACATCATATCTAGCCATACAAGTCTGGAATCTAGAAATTCCATAACTTCAGAAGAAAGAACAATTTATCAGTGATGTTTAAAATGCCAGTGCACTAATCTATTGCATTTAACTCTAAAAATGAAGTGGAAACAGTCACTTTAAGAGTATCTAAGTGGTTTTATACAATTATATACTGGCAAATATTTTAACAAGAGTCCACACACACACCCACACGCCCCTCACTAATTCCTGTACAAACCACACACACACACACACACACACACACACACACACACACACACACACACACACACACACACACACACACACACACACACACACACTGCTTCCTGTACAAACCTGGGGGGGTCACTTTATTATCTGTGCTGGATTGCTGTATGTGATATCAACCCTACAAATTCTGCTACAAATCTAGCCTAACTCTGGTATCAAACATCATAAATAGCAGTTGACTTTTGTTAATGGTAGACATACACTGTCCTTTCTGAGCTGTCCCTCTCCTATCTAAAGCCCAACTGAAGAAGCAAGCAAGTTGAAGGGCGTAAGCCTTGTCTATGTTCAGCAATGTAGTGCAAACCAAAGGACAGCTACAGTGCCAAAATGCAGACTGAAGTCATTATAGGAGTTCCCAAAATGCAGTCAGCTGGCTAACGCACAAAACTACAATGTGCACCATTCCCAAATCCAAGAGCTGTATGCAAACCTTAAAATTCATGGACTTGTGCTCCAGTGAAAGTACAGTTTTGTACCTACCATAAATGTAGATGTTCGAATGCTAATACAGCTGCAGTAATCACAGATGGGTTTTCAGCCATCAGGCGGTCCCTCGGTCGGCCGAATTCCTAAGTCTTGGTCCGGCGTCGGTTGTCGTCGCTTACTCTTCTGACGTCAGTAAGGCCAGAGTATACAAGACACAGCCGACGCCATGTTCTTCAGTCTTTCTTGCCCCAGATGTCAGGTGCCCCCAAAAGGAAGGCAATACATAAATAAGGCTTATCTACATATGCAGGCAATGCAATGTAATGCAAAATCAGTGTAAGCAAGCAAATAAAACATAGCAGGATAACCCAGTCAGGTGGTATGAAGAGGTTGTTAGGCCCCATGCCTTTACCAAGTGGGGAAGGAGGGAGGGAAACCTGTACTGCAGCTGTATTAGCACTCGAACATCTACATTTATGGTAGGTACAAAACTGTACTATGTTCATCGTGCATACAGCTGCAGTAATCACAGATGGGTAGAGTCCCAAAGCTATGCATAGAGTGGTAGGTACTATGAGGAACTGGGTTGAGCCAGAATGCCCTGCAAAACAGCAGTGGCAAAGCCTGTTCTTGTTCTGGAGTATAAGGGTAGGTGGTAGTGTTTTGTGAGGTAAGAAAAGTTTCCCCAACGGGGTACTTAGCTTTAAAGAAGACTTCAGTTCCAATTTTTTTTCGTAATTCAGGAGCTGGCCGACCGGCACTTGCGAACTGCTTCTGCTTCGGGCACCGCGCGGCAAAAAAGACTGAAGAACATGGCGTCGGCTGTGTCTTATATACTCTGGCCTTACTGACGTCAGAAGAGTAAGCGACGACAACCGACGCCGGACCAAGACTTTGGAATTCGGCCGACCGAGGGACCGCCTGACGGCTGAAAACCCATCTGTGATTACTGCAGCTATATGCACGATGAACATCTTTGCACTTTTAAAGTTTGCTCAATGAATGCACTAGATAGACATGCTCTGTTATGTGGGTGTATATCAACTGCTTGAAGGATCAAATTGTTGAAATCCATATGGTCGACTATTTGGTTCGTCGAACCATTCTGAGTGAGTCTGTGGTACAGCAGGGATTGGAGAATTTGTCCATTTCTCCATTGTAGTGGGGTCTGGGAGTTGGTGGGGATGCAAGAGGCATGTCCCCCTGTAAAAACAATGTCTTGTGTAGTTGACAGGTGTTGTGTGGACTTGACAGTATTTTGATTAATTGCATTGTCAACCCTATGACGTTCGACAATGTGGCTTTTCAATAAACTGACAGATTCCTACTATGTAAGAAACTTTTCAGGCAATTATATTCTTCTGCATTATTTTTGACTGTCAAACAGTTAAATAAAAATGGCCGGTGGAGGTACAAACACTTTTATAAAATTATTTTAACCCCACCTAGCTATACTTTTGATTACACGTGTAAAACACTCTGCATCTAAGGCTTGTTTGGCCTGTGGAAGTTCTCTGCCACATGGCTGCATCCAGAGTATCAAACACAAAGGCATGGATGCTTAACTCTAAACTTCTTTCATCTGAAAGCAGTGATTTGTACTTCTCATCCATTATTCAAGGTTATGCTTAAACAGGGATAGGCTTTGCTTTACATGGATAGAGAGACTGTTTCAGAGCACGAGGTCCTCTTAGATACATATCTGACTCACCAACATGTCCTATTTATGTGGCAAATCAAATTTAAATCCTTGGATTTAGTGGTTCTGACACTGTTTTGTGGATGTGCAAATAGTCCATCAGAGCTGGATCTGAGGCTGCCCTGAATGTAAGGCACAAATCGCTTCTCATTAAATTGTAGGAGACGGAGTATAGACAGGGCTTTAAGGTAATCTATGTAGAACAATGTGTTCATACCCTGGATTTTCATAAGTAACCTCTGTAGTTGTTCCAACTGTTGCATACATCTTGTCAGATACATGCCAAAGGGGGCATTACACAATGATGGATCTGATAATGGCTGAATAAAGTGGCAGTATGACTTCCTTGGACATGGACACCGTACCCTTACTTACAAGATGAGTTATATAGAATGATTTTCTTACTACCTTGAACCCATGTTGGTAAAAGGCCAGACTGCTGTCTATATATATTCCTCGATCCCAGACTACCAGGGTCAAGACTTAGGGCTGTCTTATCAATGGAGTAATTAACCTGGGTGGTAGTTTTCCCAAAAGGCACTACAGTGCATTTTTTGGCATTGAGTTTTAATCCGTGACTTTGGTACCAGTCATTTGTCTGTGTTAAACCCTCATGTACAATGCTTATGTCGGGGGAATCTATAATAGGTCCCAGTTCTGCGAACTTGGTTTGCCAAAAGTCCACTGACATTAACCTTTACATCTGAGAAGTAGATGCCAAATAGCAACAGTCCCAGCATGGAGTCCTCAGGTAGTCCACTGATGACCAATCTCTTAGTCGAGGTGGTCTCACCAATCCTGAGGTCCTGGGTCCTGTCTGTAAGCCAGTTAGCAATCCAGCAAATTATGTAGGGGATTATGCCCAGTTTGGTGAGATTGTCAGCTACTGTATCAAATGCCTTAGCCAGGTCCAGGTAGGCAGTATGCAATTTTCCCCCATCCATTGCCTTGTTGTCCTTCTCAAAACTGTCCACCAGGCGTAATAGGGATGGCCTTCCTTTAAAGGGAAACTGGGCTGGTTCCAGTGTTTGAAGGTTGCCCATGTCATTGATCATTTCCATGACTATTTGTTCCCTGGCTTTGTATATTACACAAGTCAAGCTACTTGGTCTGTAACTTCCAGGGTTGATTGATGGTCCACCCTTGTGAAGTGGGATAACTGCTGCAGTCCTCCATTCTCGTGATATAAAGTCTGTTTTGAAGCTATAGTGATTCAAGTGGTCCTGATAGGTCATGTTTCAGGCTAAGTAGGGGCATCCTGCGCTATTGTCAGGGCTCATTGAGGCTGTGTTTTTGGCTTTAGAAAGCACTGCCAGGACCTGCTCCCTTATAATTTGGGAGAGGCATGCTAGTTGGCATTTTAAGGCGGGGAGGGGCTTGAAGTTTCAGATGAATTTGTCAACCAGCAAATTAATTCTGTTCTGCTCAGTGAAGGTGGTACAACTCAGTTCAGCATACTGTGGAGTGTTACTTTGAGGATACAGACTTGGTTATAGAAGGCTTAGTGGGCGTATTTAGCCTGTGAGGCTACTGTGACCTCACAACTGGCCTTACTGGACTTAGTCCACTTATTTTCCTGTTAGTTTAGAGAGTTCTTATTATGGGAGTTGTTTTCTAGATTTTAGCCATTACTTTTTTTTCCTTTGCTATGCCCCATTAAAGGTTAGGATTCTATCAGTGTGGTTTGTTTTGGGCTTACGTCTAGTATGTACAGCAACCTCCTTACAGCCATTTACATAGTTGTACAGGATCTCTGTGAAAAATTCCACATAGGCTGCTGTAAATTCTGTGGTTTAAGAGGGGCACTGGATTTTTGACAATCGTTTAATGTAGTTTGCTTTGGAATAATGCCCAGTTATTACAGGGCTGTGGTTAAAGAGTTGATTTTTATTTTGAAGGAGACAGCTTTGTGGTCTGACCTCACCAGTAAGGATGCGACACCGGGGATGTGCAGCTCTCTCCCATATTGCTGAGTATCAGGTCCAGTAAGTTTCAACCTCTGGTGGGTGTGTCCATATCTCTCAACTTCTTAGCAAGAGAGATCTGGACAAAACCAAAAATAATGTGCAGACAAAGGCCAAAAAATAGGGATACATTTTAAATATTGCTTATATAAACTTTGAAAGTTGCCAGAATAAAAGATTTTGTGTTAGCATGGATTTTCTGAAGGATGTGAAGTCTGTAACTCAATCATCCATTATTTAGTGACTTCAATCCTCAATGATTTGCAAGAAACCACAAATTTTATGACGAACACACCAAAAATATGAGGCGAAAATCTGGATAGTTAAGAGCTATGAGTGTGCGGGGTCTATATTGGAACATCGAAATTGGAACATCGAATATTTAACAGCTTGAATCACTAAAGGTCGACCCTTAGTGATCGAACTGTTAAAACACTGAATGTTCCGAAAAAAAAAATAAAAGCAAAAACAAAACAAAAAAAAAACTAAATGGTGTAGGCAGGGGGGCAAGCCCCCCTGCTACTTAAATATACCAACTCCGAGACCGCACTACATTGAAGTAAACAGAAATCTCCCCTTATGGAGATTTCAATTTACCTCTTCGATGTTCTGCAGTTTTGCTATTCTCGTGTCGACAATGTCAGATTCTACACTGTCGGCTTTTGAGACAGCATACATTTCCCAATCCCCTGGTAGTTACAATCTCCCATGAACTGGGTATTTGGTTTAATAGTGAGTGTCTCTAGTAGGTCTAGGTACAAGCTATGGGAAGCTTGGGACACAGGATGGCCTATAGATTGCTAGAATATGATATGGACTTTGTCTCTGGTGATTTGCATGTGGATAAGCTCCAGGACATTGTCCTGTTTAATCAATCTAGATGTATACCTATTAATGTTTTTAGAGATTCCCCTAACTTTTGTCCCTGTCTGTGCAGCTGATGCTCTAAATGTGTGGAAAGCACTGAAGCCTTGCACTACTGGAGTACGTTCTGTGGATTTAAACCATGTCTTAGTAATGGCACTGGTGTCTATTCTCCGGGGTGATGAGATCTTGTAGGGTGTGGAGTTTGCCAAGGCTCCTAGCACTGAGCAGTAACACCTTTAGTATTTGTTATGTTAGTAGGTTTGTCAATTTGGCATTGCCTAAAACAGGATCTAAGGGTGGAGGATGAAGTCTTAGCCAATATTCATGAGCCTGGGGGGGTTACAGGTGCAGACAATCCTGTGCAAAGCAATGTGGTTTGTTAACCATGTCCTCCCAATGCCGACAAACATTGCTCTCCCCTGGAAAACACCAGAAACTAAACCAAATACTGAAGTCTGTCATCTTTTGTTTGCAATGTGGCATCATTCTTGATGAAAGGCACAATGCTGCTTAGTGCAAGGTGCATATCTAGCAGAGACACATTCAGAGAGATCAATTATGTTTCTTTTCATACAGTCCAGGGAGGTACTCCTCAGGTTACCACCCACATGAACTATGACAGAATCATACTGGCACCTGTGGTGTAGAGACTGGAGTGCCTGAGTAACTTGGCAGATCCTGGCTCCAGACAAAACAACAGTTATCTTCTTGTTCAGTCTAGTGAATGGGGTATCTGTGTGTTATACAAAGCAGTCCCCTATGACAACAGTTCTAGTTAATGTGCTTGCTTGCCTTGTGGACTTTGCTCTTGGGGCTCCACTGGGTACAGGCATACATGTGGTGTTGGATGTTGCTTTTTGTAACTGCTTTAGAGACTGTGGAGGATAGATGTTGCCAATTATACATTTAGGAGGACTTTGAGGTCTGGGAGGATTGCTTTTTACTGCCTCAGTGCTTCAGTGGTTATAATCTCTGCATCACATATTTAGGGTCCAGGGTTCAATCCTGCTCCAAAGTTCGATCCTGCCTTCCAGTCACTGTCTGTGTGGAGAAGACTATATGGATTTTCTCTAGGTGCTCCAGTTCCCTCTCATTTCCCAGAACCTGCTGACTGATTAGCTACTTCAAACTATCTATACAAGATTTAATTTCTAAAATTTCATTTGACATAGAAACACAAATAAGCAGTTAAAGTACATAGCTATTTCAGTGATAAAACATTTCCCAGTGTGTATGCTCAGCAAAGCAAAACAAATGTATTTTTACTAGCTGCATTTGGGTGTTGGGTACAAGAACAAATCACATATTTCTGCCAGCAGCTTTACAATTATCCTCGCAGACATTCTGTGCAACTCTACAGGATTAACAAACTTTCTTTAAGTTCTTGTGACATAAATGTCACAGTCTCTCTTCCTCAGTACAGGTGCAAAAGCACAGAAGCACAGGACAATTTTAGATTTTTTCATACTGAAGCCAGAACTCAATGCATTTAATTCACTTTTTTTTTTATTTTTATTGGCATTCTACAGTTAAAATGGTAAAGCTGAACACATGCAAGCCTTCAGAAACCGTCAAATCCACACAAAGTTTTAGTACTTTCATCAAATGGAAAATTAACTGTAGAGATACCTTGCCAGCTCCCATAACTTTCTCAGCAGCATAGACAGAATCTCCACATCTGGAACACTTGTCTGCACCACCAAATTTTTGAGCAAACTTTGAAGTATTGGTATTTGTAGTAGGCCGATGGCCCTGAGCTCTGAACAAACAAAAGTAGCATTCATTAGTCAGGAACGCTTTAAACTTGCAACCCAGCTCCATTTCCCTACTCAAATATTGTATAAAGATTACTACTGGATTTGATTAAAGTGCTCTCCGACTCAGTTTTCACAAAACACCTTATGTATAATTACAAAGTGCTGATCTTGTTGCCAATAAACACAAGACAGAAAGGTAATAAGTTTGTTTTCCATACAGAAATGCATGTAATTAGACCAGTACTACATTCACATAGCTGTATAATAGGTTTTGCTTAGGATGCCAAACATCCATGTCATTACTATGTAAATGGTAACATAAAACTACCCTGAAAAATGTAGGTGCTGACCTGTAAGCAAGCAACTTACAAGTGAAGTCTCACTTCAAACTTCAGAAACCTGCTGTTTTAATGTAAACTGAAACAATACACAGAAACATAATTTATACAGGTTGCTGAAATGTGTTTAGATACATTTTTTCAAAGGAATAAAACATACAACACAAAGGTGACATTCCACTGAAACAGGAAAGCACAGTAACTGGCATAAAACGTCCATTCTTTTCTATCTAGTCAAGTAATAAAAGATAAAGATTTGATTGTATGTAACTGACTCGGTGGTCTGTCCTTACTCAACAAGGCCACCTCCAAAAAGCCTGTAAACTAAATACCCTGACTGAAGGAGACCACAACTTACTCAAAAACAGTTTAAAATTATAAGGCATGCAAGGTTAAAATAAGTCATTTTTCAGCAGCATTAAGTTAAGAAATGTATCAATACCTACATTTCCTGCTATCTCTAAACAAGCTTTTCAAACATATTAGTAATGAAAGTGGCTCATGCTATCTTAATCTCCTGAGACTGCTGAATACAATCACCCTTTTCCTGGTTCTTTTGTTAGTACCACACAGGACCATGGAAATAAGAATCAATGGCAGTCACATATAGTGGGGGGGGGGGGGGGGGGGGGGCAAATCAACTAGATGTGAAGGGCACAAGTAGCATAACATGCTGAACTGGTTTATGCTTGTCCTGGTCTTCTATATTCTATGTTCTCACGTACTGCTCCGTCAGAAACAGGTGGGCATGTAACCACTCAGCAAATGGACAGCTGCAAAAGTTAACATAAAAAAGATAACTTTTTAGAGACAGATATTTAAAGAATATACTTCAGGCTTATTAGCTTACCTCTCCTCCCAAATTACCCAGTTTGATACATAAACCTAGGTCTCAATTTTACTTCAACAGTAACTGCTGTTTAGCTTTGTGTGCTACTACTGTTGATATTTGTGCATACAAACTTCTATCGATTGACTGCAACTCAACTGAAAATTCATCTGCTAAATCTGCAAGTCATAAGATAAATTCTTAAAGTGTCCCTGAACAGTTGTGACATACATTGTGGCATCTGAATACTACAGTGCCACAGTTCACTTTCCTTAATACCATTTGTTTTTTGGGGTGCACTCTTCTTTAGTAAAAGACCTTTGACAACTTTTTACTAAAGGCCTGGTCCTCAAAAATGGCCTCATCACTTCAGCCTTTAAAACTTGGACGAAGAGCGTGTACTGTCACAGTCTACAGAAAAATAAAGTTTTAGTGGATTTTTTCTAAAAGTGCCACATTAAAAAAGGAACCACAAGAGGGAAAATGAATTGTGTTGCTGTAGGTACCACATCATAGTTTCTGAGCAATATACCAAAGTACTGAGGGGGCACTTTAAACTAGCAAACTTAGTTTGATATTTTTATTTTTCCAGGCTGTTTATTCTCGACTTATCAGTGTTGTGTAGAACAGAGTAAGCAGCTCACGGATTATGATATTTATTTTTAACTGTAAACTGACAGTAAATTAGTAAAAAGTACAGTTGTTTAAAATCTTAGCATAACAGGAGATGTCCTTTTCACTGACATAACAGTATGTCCTTTTCACTGTTGCTGTACTCTACCTAAGGGATCTCCTGCCAAAGGTAGCCCAACCTCCAACCAATGTAACAAAACCATTAGGTCTTACAGGCATCATACATCCCACAAACACTCCTGTGCAAGGTGTAGGGCACAAATGTGACATATGGATGGAAACAGCTAGAACAGAGGGGGAAGGAGGAGGGACTGAATACTGAAACAGTGAAGAGAAGGACATCTACTCTTATGGTAAGATTTTACACAACTGTACTATGTCCTTCCGTATCATTGTTGCAATATTCTTTACCTACAGGACAGTGGAATAGCCAAGAGGAAGCGTGGGAAGAGAAAAGCACAGAAGCGTCCTCTACAAACACATGCAGGATAGCCCTAGCCAAGCCTGCCCTGGATATAGGTTCATAGGTAGATGCTAGGCTATCTGCCCTAGGGCATTTATAAGCCTAGCCATAGTGTATTTGGCTTCCGCCTCCCTATTAGATTAGCCTACTGTGCCTCTAGGTAACAGAAGGTACCCTCTTAAGATTAGTTTACTGTGCCTCTGTCTAGCAGGGACACAGAAGAGATCCCAGGGGTGAATTTGCGATTTCCCATCCACGCGTCCAGATTTCGCTTGAAGAGGGGCTATGTCTAACATGAATTGGGATTCTATTCCAGAGTGAGGGGAGCCTCTGGGAAATGAATCTGTCCCTCCAGAATGTCCTATTTATTTTTGTGCTGAGGTTTAGGTCCCTGGAGCATGTAGCTCTAAGGGACTTGGATTTTTTGAGGTGGAGCATGTCCATTAATTCTGGGTTTGACATGGCTTTGTATGTCAGGCATAGATCGCCTCTGAGTAGGCGGTAAGCAACTGAGTAGAGCAGGAGTTTCTTTAGTCGCACTGTACAGGACATCTGTTTGTAGCCCATGATCCTCTTGGTGAGGTACTTTTGGGGTCTCTCCAGTTGCTGCAGGTGTCGGGTAAGGTACATCCCAAAAGGGGCATTGTATTCAATTATGGGCCTGATGAGTGACGAGTAGAGGGGCACAATGACCTCTCGATCTAGATGGAAACCCTTTCGTGATAAGGTGGGCTATATAGAAGGCCTTTCTAACCACTTTGGCAACGTGATTATCAAAGGAGTGATTACTATCTATGTTGGTCCCCAAATCTCTAATTACTCCTTCCGTACTTAATGGATTACCACCTATGTGGTAATTTGTGGGCACCTTGTTTTTCCCAAAGGGGATGACTATGCACTTTTTAGCATTTAGCTTGAGGCCGTGGCTCTGGCACCAAGCATCCATCTCTGTGAGACCCTTTTGGAGGATGCTTGTGTCAGCTGGAGATTCGATTATGGCCCCCAGTTTGCAGTCATCTGCGAACTTTGTCAGCCATAATCCCCCAGTGTTAGCCTGAACCTCAGAGAAGTATATACCGAACAAGAGAGGTCCCAGAACTGAGCCCTGTGGGATGCCACTTGTAACTGGTTTGGATTCGGACATGGCACCTGCGATTCTGACCATGTGGGTTCTATCTCTGAGCCAGTTTGCAACCCATCTTGTGATATAGGGGTTGATATTTAAGCTGGTAAGCTTATTTATGATGCCCGAGTGGGGTATTGTGTTTTTGCGAGGTCCAGGTAGGCTGTGTGGACTACCTTGCCCTCATCTATGACTTTGGTAACTGTCAAAGAAATCAACTAGGTTTAAGAGGCAAGATCTGCCCTTAAAGCCAAATTGGGTAGGATCCAGTGTCTGGAGGCTCCCAATGTCTTTGTTTATGAGTTCCATGATAATACGCTCCATAGCTTTACAGACCAGACTAGTCAGGCTTATGGGACGATAGTTTCCGGGGTCCGTTGTGGCACCACCTTTGTGGAGTGAGACCACTGTAGCTGTACACCATTTTTTGGGTACATATCCTGTAGTAAGGCTAAGTTTGAACAGTGACTTAATGTGAGGGTTCAGTTCTTCTTGGAGCTCATGTAAAACACAGCCTGGGACACCGTCCGGTCCCACAGATGCTGTGTTTTTTGCTTTGGAGAGGGCAGATTTCACCTGTGCATCTGTGATGTCAGGGAGGTTACATTCAGTTGGGATAGGCATTTGCTCCTTTGGGGGGGGAAGGGGGGGGGGTTACGCTGAATCTGTCTGCCAGGATGTTGGCTATGTCTGTAGGTTCGGTATATTTTGTACCGTTATGCAACAATTCGGAGCATATCTGGGGGTTTCCGCCCATGTTCCTGACATAACTAAAGAAGGCCTTGTGATTATCTTTAGTGTCTAGGGCAATTTTTCTTTCGAAACTGGCCTTTGATGATTTTATGATGGATCGAAGTTTCTTGCTAATACTGATCAGAGATGCCTTCCCTTTTTGGGATTTGGGATTTTGCTCTGTCATGTAGTAGCTTCCTCCTTCTGTTGTATAGTTTATTTATGGCAGGAGTTCACCAGACCGGTCTCCTGTTTTTGGAGGAGTGAGTCTTGGTTTTATTTGGGATAGCACGATCCATGCATTCCTGCAGGTGCTCATAGAATGCATTTGTAAAGGATTCTGCAGATTGGGCTGTATTATCCTCTGGCCCAGGGGCTTTGAAGGATTCTACCTCAGTCTTGAGAAGTGCAAAGTTGGCTTTTGAGAAATTCTTTACAGTGATTTCCTTGGCTGGGGGTGTGGACGGGATATGGATGTCCAGGGAAATTTGTTCATGGTCTGATCTTACCAATGAGGGGTTTACCTCTGGTGTGGAACAGAGTCCCCATGTTGGTGATGACCAGGTCCAATATATTGTTCCCTCTTGTGGGAGCGGTGACCAGTTGTTCCATTGCGTTAGAGTTTATAAATTCAAGGAACCGTTGGGCGAGGGTGTTTGGGCTTGAGTAGTTTTCCCAGTCAGTGTTTGGGTAGTTGAAGTCACCCAATAACATAGTGTTTGGAGAGACCTTCATATTCTCCAGTGTTCTCAGGAATGCCAAGTGGGGTTCCTGTAATAGGGAGGGTGTTCTGTAGCAGGCTACAAACTGAAAGGCAGTTTTGCCCGCTGTTAGTTGCACATGGATGGTTTCTGATGCTTCGTGCAGTGCCACTAACCTGGAGGTGTAGGTATCTTTGATGAATATAGATACTCCCCTTCCTTTTGTGCTTCGGTCCGAGTTTTGGGGCCGAAACGCATGGTATGAGTTATAACCTGGTAGTGCTGGGTACTCTCAGGAGCCTTGAACCAGGTTTCTGTTACTGCACAGACTTCAATTTTCTCCATACTGAGAGCCTAGAGTGCATGCATCTTGAGGATTAGACTTCTGGCATTGAGTAGCATTACCTTTAGTTTTTTTATCCTTGGGTTGTCTATGGAGGTGGGTTTGTCCTTTGAGCCTTGTCTAAAAAAGGCACTATGGGGGTGGCAAGAGCCTTGGCCAGTATACGAAAGCCTAAGGGTGACAGGTGCAAGCCGTCCCTAGCGAAGCAACGTGGCTTATCGAGCATGTCATCCCAGGCTGACAGACACTGGATCCCCTTTGAATGACACCAATACTTTAGCCAATTGTTGAAACTGATCATTTTGTCTTTATACTGTGGCATCATTCTTGGTGAGAGCAAGATGCTACTCAAGGTCAGGGTCATACCAGCCTGGGCTACATGGTCAGAGAGCTCCTCTATGTCCCTTTTCATGTAGTCCAGGGAGGTACGTCTCAGGTCATTCACACCAGCATGGACAATGACGGAGTCATACTTGTACTTGCTTTGGAGTGACCTGAGTGCTTGTGTTATGTGGCGGATCCTGGCACCCGACAGGCAGCTTACAGTGACCTTCTCCTTGTTCAGTCTGGTGAGCGGGACGTCAGTGTGCCGGACAATAGAGTCCCCTATAACAAGTGTATTTGGTGTGTTGCTTGGCCTTAAGGGCTGTGACTGTGAGGCACACTGATTTTGTGAGATATGTGATTCGTGGGTATTGTTGAGGGGTGGCTGTTGCTTGGATATCTGCTTAGGAGGTCTTTGCTGTTTAGGCAGATTTTTATTTAGAGCCTCCGAGTATGTTTTTGTACGTTTATGTGTTGGGTATGCAGATGCAATAGGTCTGTGTGAGACTGGATTTGTGGTGTGGGTGGTTACCTTTTCCTCCTGACTGACTGTGCCAGTCTTGGGTTGAGAGAGCTCTGCCTCCAGTTTGGCTGTGTAACTGCATCTCTCACATGTATTAGAGTTTGTTGGAAGGAGGCGAGGGTTATCTGTGTACATAAGGCAATTGTAACATTGCCTCAAAATTCCCAGATTCACCAGCTGGACTGGAGAGTAACCTTGAAACTGTCCCTTGGACATACCAGATTAGTATAGGGAACTGTTTTTTTACTGATCAGATTAGGGAAGGGAACTGATTTTTCACTTGATCAGGAAGGACCAATCGGGAGTCTAATACTTATGAAAAGTCAAGGAGGGTGTAGTGCTTTAGTTAGTTAGTGTTTCCTTATAAGAGCTGAGCAAGTGCAGGGCTTTAGAAAGAGAATAGAGTGATTACTTTGAGAGTTTGAACAGTTCTAAGGGAAAAAGTGAAGAGCAGACTTTGTGGAGCCTGGAATAGTTAAACCTGTTTAGGCGGCGCTGCTCAGTGCGCAAAACCACGCAAAAAGAGAGAGTTGTAGGGTTTTAAGAGAGAGATCAAGGAGTTTAGAATTGACCCAAAATGGCCAATAAAACTACAGCTTCTAGGTAGTAACCACTCCTCCAGAGATAGGCAGGCTGTTCAGTGTTAACCACTCCCACTGGTGAACACAGAGACTTCCCTTTAGCCCAAGCAAGCACTGGCCTTCTAGAAACTTCCAAACAGTTCAGAACAGCAAATCTGTAACTGAACTTTAACTTTCAGAAAGTGGGAAAAAAGCAAGATTTTTTTTTTTTTTTTTTTTTTTTGTAGTTTAAAGGTAGCAGAGATGCACAAGCAGCAAAATAATCACAACAGTGCAATAAATGACCCCACACTTGAGGGCTAGGCCAAAATCAGGTAAAATGCAGTTTTTACAGGAAAAAAAAGATTTTAAATTAGGGGCAACACAGGAAATGCAGTAAACAGGCTCTAGATGTGTTCCAAGTACTGTTACTGTTACAGATATAAACTTTAGCAAGCCGGAAAATGCCAAAAAGTAGGTGGCAAAGCAGTAAAACAACAAAAAATCAGAAGAAAATACTTAAAATCACAAAAGTGGCTCCTTTTCTTCTCTCGGCGTTTTCTCCCCTTGGTAGGTGCTTCAGCAACAACTAGCAAGCCTGAAAAGAAACCAAAACCACGAGGCAGCCGGGTTTTGAGAGAGAGAGATCAAGGAGTTTAGAATTGACCCAAAATGGCCAATAAAACTACAGCTTCCAGGTAGTAACCACTCCTCCAGGGACAGGCAAACTGTTCAGTGTTAACCACTCCCACTGGTGAACACAGAGACTTCCCTTTAGCCCAAGCAAGCACTAGCCTTCTAGAAACTTCCAAACAGTTCAGAACAGCAAATCTGTAACTGAACTTTCTTAACTTTCAGAAAGTGGGAAATATAACTTCTAACTTGTAATGTTTAGTGAAAGAATGAACACAGGAATAAGTAATAGCCTCAAGGATGGAGGTGGGCACCAGAAGAGGCAACTGCTCTTGTAGAATGTGTCTTTACAGATGAAGAAAGACATCTGCCATGAAAAAAATAAACAAAATGGCCTTAGAAATCGAGGAGGAGATGGCTTGCAAAGAAACAGCCAAACCCAAAGTCTTGGGATGAAAAGATGCTCATATTTGTGAATTATGTTAGTTTTATCTAAATACCAGAACTTACTAAGCAAATACAAGGTGTGAAGAACCATTTCATTTGCAGACCGCAGAGAAGATATAAACTAAGAATAGACTGATTAAACGTACAACTCATTGACCACTTTGGGCATAAAAGAAGGATAAGTACAAAGAGACCCCCTGGCTCTATGAAAAACTGAAAAAGGAGGAATAGCCATGAGAGCTTGAAGTTCAGACACTTTTGACTGAACTAACAGCCAAAAGAAGAACAGTCTTCTAAGTACAATGTTGTAAGGAAGCTGAAGAAGCAGGCTGAAAAGGACCCTGGGTCAAATTTCAAGTACAAAATTGAGGTCCCAAGAAGGCAGAATAGGCTTCCTGGGAGGCTTGAAAAGAAAGATGCCTTTAAATTGCTTGACCTCAAACTGAGGCCACAGGAAGATTCAAGGACAGGCAAGCAGACATCGCTAATAGGTGAGCTTTACCTGAAGAACATGTCAACCCAGATTGAAGCAGATCAGACAAATAAGAGATCCTTATGGCAAGAGCAGCACCAGCCAGAAAATCTTTTCCATTTGGACATGCATCATTTTCTGGTAGTGGGCTTCTTGGCCTCCTGCAGAACGCCCTCAGAAAAGAGGTGCCTAAAAGGAATCAAAACTTTAATCACCCACAGTGTCATTCGAACAGTGGACAGGTGGGGATGGATAAGAGAACCCTTGTCTTCTGTGAGAAGATCCACCTGGAGGTGTAACTTGTGGTGATGATCACAGGCCAAGGGAGAAAGAAGGGGTAGCCAAAGCTGTCTGGGCCAAAAAAGGTTCATCAACAAGATTTTCAAGATTTTGAGAGAGCCCTGCCTGATCTTGTGCAGAACTCGAGGCAACAGCATACAGAAACATTTCCTGCCAAGGAAAAGACAGAGTGTCCACTTTCCAAGTCAGCAGGCTTGGGACTCTGAGAAAAAGTTCTCCATTCAGACGGTGGCAAAAAGATCTACGTGAGGAAAACCCCACTGATGGGCAATGCCCAGGAACACAGCTTTGTGAAGCATCCACTCATGAGCCTGTGTTTTGGACCTGCTCAGTCTGCCACAAGATTGTGCTCTGACAGAATGCAAACCACTTGCCACTTAAAGAGTCACTTGATATTGGATAACTTGATCTCAGACGAACATGGTCTGCAAAGGAAATAGGATATCGTGACCCCTGTTTGTTGACATACTATACCACAGCGGTACTGTCTGTGAAGACAGTGAGGAGCCTATGAGGAAAGAGGGAATGAAAAACTTGCAGAGCCAGAAGCAGAGCTCTCACCTACTTTATATTGATATGGTCTGACATCTGATGAGAAAGCCAGAGACTCTGGACCTTTAGGAGGCCACAAGGAAATCCCCACCCCACCCCACATCTCAGGCATTTGTTAACAGCTCCTGAGATGGAACTGGAGCTTGGAAAGGAAATCCTGGATTGAGAGAAAGCTGATGAGGCCACCACTGAAACTAGAGTTTGACACAAGGAAGAAAAGGAAAGAATAGTTGTGTAAAATCTTACCATAACCATAGACGTTCTTCTCTTCTGTGTTGCAGTATTCTTTACATATGGGCTGTATTCCAAATCAGACGACACAATGTCCATCCTGTATACAAAAGCTTAGAGGCATTAACTTTACGTGGGACGTAGCACATTGCCACAGACAATGTCAGCCATAAAAGGGATGTCTGGACATACCATCTTCAGAACTTTTTCGCCACCATTCTGAAAGGTTGGCTCGTACATTTAGTCTGCTGTTGGATCCTGCTGGTTCATCTTACTGCTTCAGACAAGTACCCCATACGGGATTTAATATATTGCTACTGCCTTTTGTTTTGTTAATGTCATCCAGGAAGGGCAAGTGTAGGTGTGGAAGGCAAATTCCACATAAAGATAGTCACGAGCTGTGCTTGTTTTGCTTAGGGCCTACTCATGACCACCGGTCCTGCTCTTTGTCAGACTTTCATTCCCAAAACATTGCGCAGTCATCTGTCTGCTTTAAATTTATACTTAGAAAACCAAAGACTCAAATGTCTGGCTATGGACACTATGGAGGGTTCCACGAGTACTTCTGAGCAGTCTGTAAAGAGGAAGGTCAGCAAGGCTAGGCCCGAATCCTCTTTAGCTGGGCCTGCTCCCTTCGAAGTATCCCTTGAGGTTGATGAAAACCCAGAGGTATGATCGGAGGGAGGGTCCCCTCCCTTGGAGGGTACCAGGATGGAAGCAGTCAGGAGTGCGGATCCTAGCACATCCAAGGCTATGCAGACGTCCAGTTCAGACGACCGGGGGAACCGTGGCTAGTGACTGCAGAAACTTAGGAACTGCTCCAGCTTCCTTGTCCAAAGAGCTACCAGAGGTTAGGCCTACATCTACCTTCTCTCCTCAACAGGAAAAGCCTGTGAAAAAGCAGCAAAAGACTAGGCATGTTCCCACTCCTTCTACCCCAATGCTGGACTGCACTTCAAATTCGTGACCCAGATTCTGAGGAGTTTTCATCTGATGAAGACTCTAGCATACTCCACTCATATTCCCTCTCGTCTGGAATATGCTTCCCCAGAGAAGGTGTCTAATGGGGGGGGGGGGGTTCTCCCATGGAAGAGCTTTCCTTTGGGGCAACTACTTTTTTTTTTTTTTAAGTGGGATTCCTCTCAAATTTCAGAAGAACAAAAGAGATATGTGCTTCTACAGGTGGAGTCTCCTGCATCTTCAGCAATCTCCCCATTACTGCCAGCCTTTTTAGATGTTTTCAAGGCTATAACTAAGGCCCCTGACTCCCAAGCCCCTGCCCCAAAGAGACCTGATCATTTCTATAAGGTCCCTGAGGAATGCAAATTTCTTTTTAAATGCCCCCAGCTGATCCTGCTGTGGTTTCCATCATCTCAGATAAGTCCTCACGGTTATCTTCTTCTACCAAGTTGCTCCCTTCTGATAAGGAAAGTAAAATTTTGGAAAGGTTGGACAAGAAGGTATATACCTCTTCCACCTTGGTTATCAGGACAATTAATTACCAGACACATGTCCAGGTATGCTCTGGCTTTGCTTACTCAGGCCACCCAGGTTTTTACCCCACTGCCAGATTCAGAGGCTAATTCTCTGCCCCTTTCTCTCTCATCATCCTCGTCTCAGCTAGACACTCTATTAAGTGTAGTCATGATGCAGTGGAGGCCTCTGCCAGAGCAGCAGCTTCTGCATCTTTTCTAAGAAGACATTCCTGGCTATGTCTCCAGGCACTTCCTGATGACATCAAGGCAAAATTGCTTGATGTTCCTCTTGACGATTTCTCATTGTTTGGAAAAGCAACTGCAGAGTTGTTTAAATCACTGCAAGAGAAAGGGAAGGAACTCCAGGGATTTAAAACACCTACTGGTTTCATCAGTTCCAAAATTTCATAGAAATTTCCCTGCCAAGACTTCCTTTGCTAGGAAACCTGCTCATTAACCAAGTTCTGTTCCTTCTGGAACTAGACCCCGCAAACCTTTCAGTAGGAGCTAACAGGCCAATGCTGTTACTCCTACAGCTGCTGTTGTGGCCCCACCTCAGCAGCCCTCTCAACCCAGACAAAGTCCTCTGTGATGCCTTGCACCCTCTTCCAAAGTCATACTCCTCTGTCCTTCGCTTCTCCCTTTTCCTTCCAGCTTGGATGGAGATCACTCAGAACACCTGGGTGATTTCAGTTATCCAAAACGGATACTTTATAACTTGGAAGACCCTCCCTCCTTTTCAGAGAATACCTCAATCTCCCTCCAGTCAACTGCATTTGTTTCCCATGATTCTGGATCAACTTTCCTAACATGGCACCATTCACTCTGTCCCTGAACACCAGCCGGGAAGGGGTTTGGATGCATACCTGCATAACCCTATACACCCCCCCCTTCAGAAGATTTTTGTGCTTCTTGATGGGTTTTTTGCACTTTCAATTTACTGCCTTGCCCTTTGGTCTTTCTACTGCTCCAAGGGTTTTCACAAAGAGCCTAGCCCCTGCCATTGCATATTTAATGCTGAAAGGACTTCAAGTTTACCCATATTTAGACAATTTGTTTTTTCTGGTCAGCAGTCCAGACCTCTTAACTCAACATCTGAACCTAGCCATCCCTTTTCTGCAGGCACTGGGTTTCACAATAAATCTCAAAATGTCATGTCTCACACTAAGTCAGGATCTTATATTCTTGGGGTGCAGGTTTCACACAGATTTGATGTTTTTTCTCCCCGAGGAGAAAGCAAACTATCTCAGGGCATTTACGGAGGCTCTTCTGGCTCTTTCTTCCATCATGGCCAGGGAGTTTCTGAGACTGCTGGGGTTCATGGCTTCTACTATTCCCATGCTGCTCTTTGCAAAGCTACACGTGTGAAAGTTCCAGTGGTTTCTCAAGACAGTTTGGTCTCACCATGCTCATCCCTTAAATGCCACGATTCCCCTCCTTCCCTGCCTGAAATCAGAGTTAGGCTAGTGGATGCAGCAACTCAGTCAGAACCCTGGGCTACCTCTTCAGGTTCCTCAAACAGCTCAACAACTCCTCACAGACGCCTCAGACTTGGGATGGGGAGCAACCTTTTCTTCCAGGAAAGTTCAGGGCCTCTCAAAGGAAGGAACATAACATCAGGGAAATGAGGGCTTTACTTTTAGCCTTACAGACCTTTCACCCTCTATTCTTGCCAGTATCCCTAAAGATCCTCACAGACAATACCATTGTCCTTTGGTACATAAACAAGCAGGGGGGCACAAAATCTCATCTCCTCTGTCATTTGGCCATCAAAGCTTGGGAACTGGCTGCCTTATACAAGGTAACTCCGCATGCTGTGTACATTTCTTCAGCTCAAAACTCTATTTGCCTCCCCATGAACAGACAACATCCTCGCTTTTGTGCCAGGGCCCCTCATCCTCAAGTGTGAAAGGTGGACGCCCTCACATTCTCAAGGAAGGGGAGGTTTCTCTATGCATTCCTCCCCTTCCGCTTAATTCAGAAAGTCCTGTTGAAAATTCTATAGGACAAACCAAAAATCTTGTTAGTGATTCCCTTTTGGGCAAGACAGCACTGGTTTCCTCTTCTGCAGTTATCCAAGGGTCATCACTACAGGTTACCTCACCAACTGGACTTGCTCACTTAGTACAATGGTCATTGATTCACCCACATTTGTTAACTCTACAGCTGACCCTGTGGGTGATTAACTTTTGATCACTTTCAGGCACCTATTCTCTAAGGATGTGCTAAGGGTTTTGCACAAGGCCAGGAAACCCACTACTAGAAAATCTTAAATTTCCAAGAGGAGATTTTTCATCTGGTGCCAAAAAGGAAAAGTGGATCCTTTTGGTGCGGACATTCTCCTAATGCTTTCCTACTTGTGTGAGTTACTCAATAGTGGCCTTTCGTACTCTTCAGTTAAAGTCTATTGTTCTGCCTTGTCTGCCTGTGTGCCTTTGACCCCCCCCCCCCCCCAAGCTTCCAGGCTAGAAGTTAAGCTTTTACTAAAGGATGTCCCACACTTAAGACCCCCCAGGAAACCAGTTCCTCCTCCTCCCTGGGATCTCAATTATGTGCTGGAAAAACTTACCCAGGCCCCTTTTGAACCAGCACCTTCTGCTTCCCTAAAGTTTTGCACATGGAAAACAGTGCTTCTGGTAGCCTTGACCTCTGCCAGAAGAGTTTCTGAAATTCAGGCATTAATTTGTTCGCCTCCCTTTCTGATCTTCCATAAGGACAAGGTATCCTTGAGAACTAACCCTTCCTTCATGCCAAAAGTGGTGAACAAGTCATCAATCAATCCATCCAATTGCCTATCTTCTTCCCTTCACCTCAATCCTCTAGTGAGAGGATTTTATACACTTTAAATATGCACAGACAACTCAGATTTTACCTGGAAAAGACAAAGTCTATCAAGAAGTTTGACCAACTTTTTGCGTCATTTCATCTCAGGATTCTGGGCCTGACTGTGTCCAAACAAACTATATCCACATGGATTTCTAAAGCTATTGTATTTTGCTATGAATTCCATGGAATGGCCTTGTCTGCATCTGTCAAGGCAGATTCCACTAGGTCAGTAGCATCCTTAGGGGCCTTCTTCAAGAGTCTAGATGCCCATTCCATTTTGGAAGCAGTCACCTGGTCATCTGTTCACACCTTCACAAAACTTTACAAATTGGACACTGTTTCCAGATCCAGATCAGGATTTGCTAAGACAATGCTGCATGGATTCTTGGAAAATACTTCCTCCTAGTTTCCCCTTCTCTATCCTCCTCCCTGGGTTCCCATTTTGGCTCTTGCACTCTCCCATATGTAAAGAATATTGCAACATTAAACAGAAGGACATAGAATAATTGTGTAAAATCTTACCATAACCATAGATGTCCTTCTCTTCTATGTTGCAGTATTATATCCCTCCAACCTTCCCCCTACAGCTTGCTCTTTCCTAGGATGATCCACCTAGGTTCCCCTGGGGTTTTCCCCATGGGGCTTTCTTATTCTTAAGATGGTACGTTTGGACGTCCCTTTTATGGCTACAACATTGAAGAGATGGACATCAGGGAACTCCAGGGGATGGCAATGTTGGAACCACACTGATTTGAGGTATCACTGAAATTTCTTCATATGGAATCTGGTGAGAGGGAGCATGACAATAGTGGAGGCCATAAATCACGGAACCCTGAGAAATTCCCTAGCCATTACAGAGGAAAACGAGACTGGAAAAGGATGCTTGAGACAGAACCTTGGGATCAGGGAGAGATGCCAGCAAGGGAATGGTCTAAAGCCTGCATCTGAGGCTGTCAGAAATGACTTTTTGAGGTTTATGGTAAACCCCAGACTGTGCAGAAGACAAATGGTAAACTGAAGAACCTGCAACAGACTGCTGGGAGGAGCTTGAATGAGCAGATCGTCTAGATAGGGAAAAATCTGGATCCCCGCAGCCTGCAAAAAGCAATGACAGGAGTGAGGCATTTGGTGAATACCCTTAGGGCATTAGAAAGACCAAAGGGCAAATCAGAGAATTGAAAATGCAAGTAAGAAACAGAGAACTGTAAAAATTTCCTGAACAGAGGGTGAATGGGAATGTGAAGGTATGCATCCTTCAGGTCCAGAGAAACCATAATAGCCTGGGGAAGAAGAGGAAACAAGGTCTGAAGAATTAATATTCAGCAAGAAAGAAGGAACCTTGAGAAAGGTGTCAAGCAGAGAAAGACCCCAAATTGGTCTCCATGTACCCTCTTTCCCAGGAATCAAAAACATTCTGGAGTAAAACCCCTTCCCCGCCTGGGCATGCAGAATGAGCTGAATGGTGTCCAGATTCAAAAGGGATTGCAGAACATCAGAAAAATGAGGACACTCTTCTCAATGAACACCTGCAAAGAGGGGAAAGGATTCCCAAACCATGAACTATTCATGACGGATAATGGACAGCATCCACAAATCTGAGGTGATTCGATGCCGATTTGGAAGAGATAAAGGGAGAGAGACAAGGAGACCTTGTTGAGGGGAAAGGATTCCCAAGTGTCAAACAGAAACAGGCTTGTCCTGAAAGGGAGGTTTCTGGGAAGAAGTCTCAGTCAGCTTAGCAGGAGAAAGACTTCTAGAACCCTTCTTACCCTTAACAGGAGGGTGAGTCTGTTCATGAACAAAGGTACACATAGAAGGATAATTCTTCTGGAATTTGGGGAGAGGAGAGACAAAAAAGAAGTTATGTACTCACCATAATGTTCCATGTTTGTTGTCCAGTATCTTGCCTACAGTCTTGCTATTTTGGGTTTGGAGCTGAAACCTCGGCTCCGACTCGGCCTATACTAAAGCTTGAGAGCTTCTACTGGCTCAAGGCTGAATACTATCCCATACTGCTTGGCAGCTATTCCCCAGATCTCGTTTGAGAAGGAAGGTTCCCATGATATGTTCAATATTTAAAAAGATATCTGAAAACATACTGTCAAAAAATTAACAAGAAAAGGCAAGAAGGGAATCAGACCTTATCTGCCACTTTCTGAGAAAAATTCCTCTAGATACTCCAAGAGGGGGATGGCTGGGAGGGACGCAAGACTGAAGGCGAGATACTGAACAAACATGGAACGTTATGGTGAGTACAAAACATATTTATGTTATGTTGTCCCATCTCACCTTCGGTCTTGCTATTTTGGGACAGATTCCACAGCCCCTTTTTCTTGGGTGGCTCAAGGAAATAAACTCCTCAGGATAATGGAACCAAAGGATGCCCTGTTCCGGGAGGCCACATCTACTTTGTAATGAGTAATAAAAGTATAAGGGTTAACCCATGTAGCAGCAGCACAAACTGAATCCAGTGGAAGTCTGGATTGAAAGGCAATGGAGGTAGATACTGCTCTAGATGAATGCCCTTTTATTTTCCCTGGCGGGTTCCTTATTGTGGGAATAAAAGACATATGTGATGATTTCAGTAAGCCATTTGGACAAAGTAACTTTTGAGACTGCCAAACCTTTTTTATTGTCTGAATAGGAGAAGCAATTGGTCTGACTTCCTAAATTCTTTGGTCCTGTTCAAGTAAAAACGTAACTGTCTGTGCACATCCAGTTGATGGAGATTATACTCTGCCTTGTTGCCACAGTTTGGAAAAAACACTGGTAATTCTATACTCTGGTTTAAATTGGCTTGAGAACAAACTTTCGGTAAAAAGGAAGGATTTGTTCTGAGGGAAACTATCTTTATGGAAGATCAAATAAGGTGGATGGATAGACAAGGCTTGCAACTCTGAAACTCTCCTGGCTGAAGTAATTGCTGTCAGGAAGAGTGTTTTTCAAGATAAAAATTTTAATGAACAAGATGATGCTGGTTCGAAAGGGGGCAGAATCAAAGATGACAATACTAGATTCAGGTCCCAAGGAGGAGGTTCTCTGACGGGAGGTCTTAACAAAAATGTACCTTTTAGGAAGGCTTTGCATAATTTATGAGACATTAGACTAGATCCCAATTCTCCCACATGATAATTAGAAATAGCAGCTAATTGAATTCGGATAATGGCTGCTGCCCCTTATTGAAGGTTTCTGTTAGAAATTCCAGGATTAGAGGTATAGATGCTGTAAAATGATCTATATGTCTTTTGTAGGCCCAACAAGAGAACCTCTTATATTTGCTTGCATAGAGATTCCTAGTCGTCTGCTTGTGCAAAGAGACTAGAATGTGACGAACTGCAGGGGACAATTCCGGGAGCTTGGCTAAGAGCAGACGTGGAGCAGCTAAGCTGTCAGTTTGAGGGTGTGGAGTGCAGGATGGAGCGTTCCTGACTGATGCGTCAGAAGATCCTGCACTGGGTCCAGGATCCATGGGTCCTCCTGAAGGTAGGGCCAAAGGAAGGGGAACCAAATCTGACGAGGTCAGTATGGCACAATGAGAGTTAACCTGTGACTCAACAACTTTGCTTTCTGTATGACCCTTGGAATCAAGGAAAATGGGGAAAGGCATAAAGAAGACCCAAGGACCAATCGTGAATCAGTGCATCCCTCTGTGACTCTCCCAGAGGGGAAATTAGGGCAAAGTAGTTGCTGCATTTGGAATTGAAGGGAGTGGCAAAAAGGTCATAGCAAGGCTGGCCCCATTTACGAAAAATCTGATTTGCAAATTCCTGATTGAGGGACCACTTGTGAGGCATGAGAATCACTCTGCTTAGCCTGTCTGCTATAATGCTGGATTTCCCTGGGATATGCGTTGCTGTCAGAAAGCGTTGAGAAGATATCGCCCATTGCCATACTCTCTGGGCCTCTCAACATAGAAGTTAGGATCTGGTTCACCCCTGCTTGTTGATGTAGCAAACCACTGACATACTGTCTGTCTGAATTGCAATAATCCCCGTGGTAAGAGAGTCCTGAAGTACTTGCAACGCCAGAAGCAATGCCCTCATCTCTAGGACACTGACATGCAAATGGTACTCATGACCTTTCCAAACTCCTTGAACCATCTGTCCCAGATAAGGCCCCCTTCCTCATCTGGGATGCATCCGTGGTTACTGTAGCGATAGGTTGAGGAAGTACAAACAGCCTGACCATAGTTACCTGAGTGGACTGAACCCACTGAAGTAAGTCCTTCTTGCAGGAAGGAGTTATGAAAATGTCATGAGACATGGGTAACTCCTGCATGGACCATTGGGTGAAGAGTAGCCACTGTAGTATTCTCATGTGAAGTTGTGCCATGAGGAGTAGTGTTATCGTCGCTGCCCTAGAGCCTAGGACTTTCAGCACAAATCTTGTCTGTACTCTGTTCTTTTGAGTAAAATAATCACTTGACTGCATAATGTCTGTATCCTTTCTTGAGGTAGCTTTGCCAACATGTCATTTGTATTTAAATCTGCACCAATGAATGTAATATGCTGTGATGGCAACAAGGCAGATTTTTCTGTATTTATAGTAATGCCTAGTTTTGAGAAAAGATGAATGGTGTAGTCTCTTGCTTTGATCAGTAGTTGCTTGGTGGTGGCAGTTAAGAGCCAGTCATCTAAGTATGGAAACACCTGGAATCCTTGGTGTCTCAGATGAGCCGTGACTACTGCCATGCATTTGGTAAACACCCTGAGGGCTGTGGTGAGTCCAAAGGGCAGAGCTCTGAATTGGTAATGACTGGCTTCCAGCCAGAAGCGTAGAAACCTTCTTGAATGTCTGTCCATCTTTATGTGGTAGTAAGTGTCCTAAAGATCTAACAAACATATCCAATTGTCTTTTCCCAGGAATGGGAGTATAGACTGCAGTGTTACCATTCAGAACATCGATTTTTTTCCACAGACTTGTTTAGTCTGCTGAGATCCAATATGGGTCTCCAGTCCCCTGTCTTTTTTGGGACTAAAAAGAGCCTTGAGTAAATTCCGGCTCTTAGTTGGTCTGCGGGGACTTCTTGGATGACTCTTTCTAGCAACTTTTGTATTTCTAGTTTTGCTTGATCCCTTTGACCGGGTGGAATGTCTGGGATAGACTGTGGTGGCTGAGGTGTACATTGGAAGGTAATGTTGTACCTCTGGATATAATGGACTCTACCCATTTGTCTTGAGTCAAATTCGGCCAGGCTTCTGGAATACAGCGATATCCTCCGCCCAGACTGCCTCCAGAGGTGGATAAATGGGCCGCCTTTCAAAAGTGCTGGAAGGGACTACCAGAGAAAGTATCTCTGTTGCCCTGGTTTTGCGGCCCACCTCTGCCGCGTGGACGGCGTCTTCCATTGTTTCCCCCTCTGCCCGTGGGGGAAGGATCACCACGAGTGTCAGATAAGGCTCCTTTGGACTTACGAAACCACATTTTTCCACCCTTTTGACCTTTAGGATAAGGTCTGGTAGGGGCGGAAAAATGGAGTCCAATGGCAGAGTCTTACCATCTTGTTGGCTCCTGGTGAGAGTTTCTTTTATTTTAGGCCCGAACAATGATGAGCCATCAAAGGGAGTGTCAAAGGAAGAACGGAAGGGTTCTGCAAACTCACAAAGGCGCATCCAGGAATGTCTGCAAAGAGCTACTGCTGTGCCTGCAGCCCTGCTCGCTCAATCGGCTGCATAAGATATGAGCTGCATGGTGGAGTTAGATATGGAGGTTACGGCTGCAAGCTGAGAGTTAACCTTATCAGATAAGTCTTGGGCTGTAGCACCTTGCAGGGTATCTCCTAGCTCTTTTAGTTAGTCCCTCTGAAATCACGTGAAATGCGACAAATAATTCAACAACCGTAAAGTAAAGGCCGCTGAGGAGAACATACGCTTCCCGTATCGGTCCATCATATGAGAATCCTTGTTCGGTGGATGAACAGATACAGGAGTTTCAGCTAACTCCTTTTTTGTGGCTGCTGCCACCACCATTGCATCTACAGGAACCCCCTTCAGTTAAATACTGCCTATCTTCCTGGGCCGTAATGAACTTATTAGGCCTTCGCAGAACAGGGTCTACTGATTCCGGAGAGGCCCACACCTTCCGGCTCACCAAACCCAGGAGAGGGTCGAAAGGTGGAGACACTCAAGAGGTGGAGGGGCGAGAGCCAAATGCCTCCAGGTATACAGAGTTATCTTCAGAAGGGGAAAGGGACTTCCAGCCACCCCTCTGTTTAAGGATCTCCAGGATGTCTGAAAAAGAAACATCCTCAGAGGGGGACCTTGGGGACCCTTCTGAATCCTCTAAGACGGTATGAGAAGTGACTGACTCAGGGGAGTCTATGTGCTTCCTCTTACACTTGTCTCTTTCGAGGGACCTCCTCGGGGGGGGGGGGTGTTCCTAAGAGGTATCAGAAGAGGAGGATACTCCCATTGTGGCTTCCTGCGGCACTGGCTCTCTACTCTGTGGTTGATGGGGAGGTAATGAAGAGGCAGACACCAATCCCTTAGGGGGAAGAGAGACAGGAGCCAAAGGTGGAGTAGATTCAGTTTAGAGCATACTCCGCATCACCTCGAAGGCACCGTGTTCCTGGGCCAAAAGAGACCGGGAGATCTCCTCGGCATCGAGGAGGGTGGCAATGAGGCAGATGTGGGAGTCAAACTCACCTGAGCCAAGGCACCGAGTGGGAGGACCAGCTCCGACAAGTGTCCGACCCAACTCCACCCCCCCAGAGCTGACCAGGGAGTGTCAGTCCCCAGGTCCTTCGATGGACGAAAGCATTGAAGAAACCGGAACAGACGTCAAATCTGAGATATCAGTAGTGATTACTGGCTCTGGTGGATCCAGCACAAAAAGACTTCCATACTCTCTGGTTCCAAACTCCTTCGAGTTGGAGGAGGAATAGGTATAGTAGAAGGTACTGTTGTCGGTTCCAAGGTCCGATGGGCTGGACTCGAAAGAATTTCAGCTAGGGCCCAGGTCCGAAGCAACCTCTTCACTATCCGCTTCACGTCCTCATCCGATAACCTGGAGGATCTAGAGGAATAACTGGAAGCCTTGTGGCTACCTGCCACCAACTGTAATAAAGGAGAAACCGGCACAGAGCGAACAAGCTCCAAGGACGGTAACCGGCTCCTCTTTCGGCTTCGCAACAGATCTGATGACACAGATGGAGCCGTGGGAGAGCCATGTTTTTCTGCTCCGATAACTCTCGGAGCCAAAGAGGCATCATGCCTGGTGCTGCTTTTCAGCTCAGACATTGGAGCCGATGGAGACTTTGGAGTCTGGTCTGATTTTTTTAGTCTGAATTCCTTCATCCATTTTTAACAAGTCCCTCAATATAAGCTTATTCCTCCTCTCCTGCAAGACCCGGGCACTAAAACTACGACAAATGGAGCAGGAGTTGAAGTTGGAGTGGACCCAGATTGTGCACACTAGTGTGTCCGTCAGTAATGGACATCTTCTGAGTGCAGGAATCACACTTTTTGAATCCTGACTTGTGTTCCTTATCTGGTTCCTTAGACATGCTAGCTATAAGGAAAAAAAATTTTCAATAAAAGTTAGAACAACAAACTCTGTTATAAAAGAGAAAACACCAAAGACACAAGTATCTAAAATAAGGAACTATTTTTTTTTTTTTTTTTTTTTTTTTTTTAAAGAGAAGAAAAAAGAGGGGAGGAGAAGTCTCTCTAAGTTAAACTACTATCTCCTCCACCGGAGGAGATGCCTCTAACTTAAACGGAGTACTCCTAAAAGGCTTAAAAGGAAGAAAAAACAGTAAGAATCCCCTAAATTAAAAAGGATTCTTGTGGAGAAAACAAGGCCCAAAGAAAGGATAGCCGCAAAAATAAACTTGTAGGTTTAGAAAAGGCTAAAATAGCACAAGACTGTTACTATAGCATTAAGTAAAAACAGCTAACAATTTGACAGAAAAAGTTATAAAATATAAAATTTTTCAAGCCTGAGCCAGTGAAGACAATCCCGAAGCTTTAAGTGGCAAACGAGATCTAGGAAATAGCCGCTAAGCGCTATGGGATAGTATAGAGCCTCGAGTCAGTAGAAGCTCTTGAGCTTTAGTAGAGGCCGAGTCGGAGCCGAGGATTCGGCTCCGAATCCAAAATAGCAAGACTGAAGGCGAGATGGGACAACATAACATCATAAATTTAAGTTCATGTAAGGCCTTAACCTTATCCTGGAGGGGCTTAAGTCAGCAGCAGCTGCCCCAAAAAGATTTTTGTTATCCAGAGGGGCATCCAAGAGCTTGGCCTTAATATCAAAGATAAAGCCTGAAGCCATAGCCAAAAACAATGCCTCATCACTGAACCAAAAGCAACAGCCCTAAAAGGGGCATCAGCTACATCACAGCTGCATTTTACTGTGTGATGAGCCACCTGAGAAGTGGACCCCAGCACAGAAAGGGCAGAAGCCTTCCCATCAGAATCAGAAAAGTCAGACACCATCTTAGCTACCTGGGAAAGGAGGGCCAACATATACCTAGTCATAGCACTGTGGTAATGGCTCTAAAAGACAGGGTTGGCAGCAGTATATTTCTTGCCCAACCTTTCCATGGCCTGACTATCCTTATCAGAAGGAAGGAGATTAGTAGGTGGCAACAACTTAAGGTTTGTCAGAAGAAACTGAGAGCATTGAGAGCACTGAAAGATCAGCAGAAGGACACTTATACATAAACTTGCAGTCTTCAGGCACCTTGTAGAAGCTATCAAGGTTTCTTTGATGTTGGAGGCTGAGAGTCAGAAGCAACAGATGCAGCAGAAAAGGTGTCCAAAACAGGAGGGGCAGCTGATGGGTTTGGGAGACTCCACTTGTAGCTCATAGTACCTCATCTGAAAGTCAAGACCTAGGAAAATTCCCACTTAAAATATCCCATCATGTGTGAAACAGTATTCCCTAAAGGGCAACTCTTCCAAGGGAGAGTTTGGGTTCAAAGAATCCTCTTCTTCTGAACCACAGACCAGAGGGGAAGGAATCTGGGAAGAAGAAGCCATGGATTATTCTCCAAAATCCAGGTCCTAACCCTAGGAATCCAATTCCCCTAGGCCTCTTAACAGGAGTAGAAGACCAGACACCCTTGAGGAGGCTTCAAGGCCATTAAAGCATTAAAGAAACCCTGAGTAAAATCCTGCCATACACCCTGGGGATCTTTAACATGGGAAATATATTTAGTTTTCTGCAGGATGTCTGCTTGAAAAACCCTTGGAGGTTCAGACTCTTGACAAGGTTCAACTGTGGCAGTACTCCTTTCTTACTAAAATATGAGGAATTCCCATCGGTCTCTCAGATATTATCAGCCAAGGTTCCCCCTCAATGTCCGATGCAGACGTAGGAAAGACCTCCATGGACGTGCATGGATTTGGATCTATGCTGGCATCTGAAGGGGTTGTGGCAGAAAAATCTGAAGCAAGCACCAGATAATCTTCAGGGCTTTCACTAGCCTCTAGAGATGTCCAGGGGAGGCTGAGCAACTGGATTCTGCCTGATCTTTTTAACCTTCTTGGCAGAGGTCTGGAGGAGGATTCTGCCACAGCACTCTCAGCCAACAGCTTGTTGATTCTCAAGATATATGGACAAGAAGGAGAAACGATTACTTAAGGTCTTGGGTATAAACGCTTGGCAGACAGAACACTGCGTATGGTTGTGTGAAGCACCCAAGCAAAAAACACACTGGTCACGGTCTTTAAGCGAAATCTGCCTCCCACACGGATATTTTCCCTTCCTGGATTATGTGAACCCAATACCATACAAAACAGAAAAAAGGAGAGAAGACCCCCCCCCCCCCCATGGGGCATTTTATCTGAAAGTGGCTTGGTAACCAGCATAGCAGGAGGGTGTTCAAACTGACAACTCGCATTTAGACTGGTGGCAAAGAAGCTCTACATGTTTGTGTCTGTATGTCACATTTATACCTTAAGCCTTGTACAGGAAGCATATGTGAGACATACAGCTCCTATAAGACTTAAAGGCTTTGGTATACTAGCCAGACACTCTGCTACCTTTGGCAGCAGATCCCTTTAACTTCAGCAGTGATATGGAATGACATCTCTACAGTTATCAACTCTGTGCTTCTTCAGCATGGGTTACCATCTATCTTTTACACAAGGCTGTTCCTATTATACTTGTACCTGTGCAATCTAAGAAAAATATTTCTTTCTTTTTTTTTTTTTTTTTTTTTTTTTTTAACTGCAACAGAAAACACTTGCAATGTATCTGATACATTTTAACACTGCATAAAACGAGCAGCTACAACAGTATAACAGTCAGTCTGCACTTTGCTAATACAGTGAAATGGTTTGTCCTGATGAAGCTCTCACTTCCATACAAAAATGCTTTGGGTATCTGAAAAGGTGGCAGTGCTGGCTTTAGTGAAGAAGGGATATTAAATTCATTACCTAAAACAAGCTTTCCAGTTTTCGTTGAGGTGGCACAATCTTAGAAATGGAACACTAACCTCCCCCAACCTGAAAAAAACATTATCTAACACATCTACTGTATTAGTTAAGCTTTGATTTTGAAACTTTAATTACTACATTGATCTGTTTCCACCGAATAGTATCCTAAACCAACTTTAGCTCCTGCATAATTACAAGATTCTGTCATACTTTCAGTATACTTTTCCAGTATGGTTACAGTTTCTTCATTGCTAGATGCATTAGCATTCTGCGACTGGGCCTTCCTAGACAGATATCATAAAAACAGATAACTGAACAATTTTCCATCTTCACAGCAGTTGACTGGGTTATGTGACTTAATTTGTGAGCAGCCTGCTTGCTGGTTCTACATCCCTACCTACAGCAACAAAATGCAACCTAGAAGGCTGAGACTGGCTGCTTATGTAATACATGCATGAATAATTCAACATCAGTACAAAGAATGGCACATCTGGAAGTCAAACTAAACTAACCAATACCACTTCAATAATCCATAAATGAAGGATGATCCTTACTTGTTGCAAACACAGTTGTGAAATCATACCTCGACTTCTTTGCACAAGAATTCTGGACAGTTGGAAAATATGCCTGAATTGGTTATGATGCTCTTTGCCAACAGCAGCAAACATGCACCAGTAGAAAATATGCAACTTTAATAACACACATTTATAAAATCATGTACCTGCAGAGATGCATGCCAGTACTGTGTTTCTGTTATATACTCTTGCTGCTGTGGAGTACCCACAGCAAGGCCAGCCTCAGTACCAATGATGAGGACTTCAGTGTCATAAATGCTACTAAACTGACACTGTCCTCGGGTAAGGGTCAGTGCACTGGAAGACCATGTACCATCTACTGTATCATGGCTGCATTTCATTGAATATCTGGCTACATGCGAAGATGCAGCAATAAAAGGATGCCAGGGCTTTATTCTCAGAGTTTGGCATGTCAGACACTATCTTAGACAGCTGTGACACAAGTTCCATAGTGTACTTAGTCATGTGGGTCTGGTAATTCAGGGCTCCGAGTATAAATTTTAGTACCCAGCCTCTCCAACTGCATACTATCCTTGTCTGAGGGAAGGAGGGAAGTAGAAGGAAGTGACCTGGAAGCCTTATCAGAGGCTACTGGAACCACAGGGAGGTCTGCCACAGGGGGCTGGAAACGGAAATTGAAATCCTGAGACACTTTGTAATACCCATCTGGCTTTTTAGGGGCTGGGGGCTGGAGGCTGATTCAGGGCGTGAAGACGCGGAGGTAAAAGCATTTAAAAAGGCTGGGATAACTAGAGGAATGCAGAAAGACTAGGTGTTTGCACCTGAAGAAGGTCTTAATGCTTCTGGACCGGAGACATTTGTGAGCTGTCCCATTTAAAATGGTATGTCATCTTTGAGATGGTCTCACCAATGGAAATCTCCTCCATAGGGGATTCTATCCCATTTGAATCTTCCTCTGGGGAAGCACATTCCAAGGGGAGAGGGATTTGGGATGAATAAGCCAATGAATCACCATCCTCATCAGAGGAAGAATCTTCCTCTGAAGTGGCTTGTGTCCTGGGCCTTTTTTGAAGGGAAGAAGGCCAGGCAAGAGGGGAAGCTGGCTGTCCTGAGGGAAGCCTCAAAGCCATGAAGGCTTAGAAAAGGCCTTGTGTAAAATTCTGCCATTCCTTCTGAGGGTCTGGAGGGGGAGAGGAATGTTACGTTTTCTCTTTTTTCTTTGCTGGAGTATCCATCCGATGCAAAGGAGGGTAGGACGTAGGCCTACAGTCGACCAGATCTGACTCAATATTCTCTCTCACCACAATCTGGGTAATTTCTCTATGGCCTTCAGACACGAACAGCCTAGGTTCCCGTGGACATCAGGAGCCAATGTTTCTATGGCCATTCTGGAAGTGCCTACGTCTGGTTCCATGGTGGCCTGTAAAATGGGCTTGGCCTGGGGATCTGGATATGCAACGGAGCGTGTCTCCGGGCTCTCGTGTGCTTTGGGAGAGATGTCCGAAGGGATAGGCACAGCTTCTGCTTCGGGGCTTAGGTTTTTTGGCCTTCCACTTAGTAGGCTTGGTCGTCAGGTCCGAGGAACCTTCCATCATGCTTTTAGCCAAGTGTTTAAGCCATTGATTCTCCAAGTAAATAGTAAGAGAAGAATAGCAAGAAGAAAGCCAGCAGTGTATGAGCCATTTTGCCCTCATCCATTGCTTTTGGGAACTTCTCAAAGAAGTACACCAGGCTGAATAAGAATGACCTGCCCTTGATGAAAACAAACTGGGTTGGGTCCAGTGTCTGGAAGCCTCCTATGTCATTAATGATCATTTCAACAATAATTCTTTCCATGGCTTTGGATATGAGACTTAGTGAGACAAGTCTGTAGTTTTCAGGGTCTGCATAGGTTCATATGTGTTTATTAGGTTAATGACCACAAGGGCCTTTTTAAGCCTGATACCCTTGATAAATGTAAGCAGGGGCTTGGGAGATGAACCATTTACAGGTTGTCTGTGTCCATTACAGACATAGGTGCCAAACCAGGGATGAATTTCCTGTTCTCCATCTAATTACCCAAGTTGCACTTGAACTGGATTAGGGAGGAAATCTACTTCACATGGATGGTGAGCCTGTTCCAGAGATGGGGTAATCTCTGGGATACATACCTGTCTCTCCAGCAGGCCCTGTTTATATATCACAGGCAAGGGTTAAGTCTTTAGAACAGGTAATTCTGGTGCTGTTTGTTTTGCGGATATGCAGGAGGTCCAGAGAGGGATCTGACAATGCCCTGTATGTCAGGCATAAATCTCCCCTCAAAAACCTGTAGGAGAGAGAATACATGGATAGAGCTTTGAGGCGGTCTGCACAAGACATTTTACTTAAGGCTTGTATTCTGTTAGTGAGGAACCTCTGTGGACATTCCAACTGTTGGATATGCCTGGTTAGGTACATACCAAAGGGGGAACGGTACTCAATGATAGGTCTGATGAATGCCGAATACTGTGGAAAACTTACTTCCTTGGACTTGGATGCCATACCTTTGTTTGTAAGTTGTGCAAAATGTAATTTTTTTTATTTACTTAACATTTATTAACTGGGAAAGTCCGACTTGGAATGACGCCAATTTTCAGCGGGGGCCTGGGAGAATTCTCTAGAATGACTTCCTCACTACAATAGATATGTGATGGTCAAAGGCTAGATTACTATCTATGTGTGTCCCTGGTAGATGGCCCACCTGTGTGCAGAGGGATGACTTTTGCTGTTCTCCATTCATGAGGCAGTAAGCCTGTTTGGAAGCTAGTTAAACAATTCCAGAGGACCAGCTCGGTCATGTTTCAAGCTATTTAGAAAGCATCCTGGGATATTGTTTGGGCCCACTGATGCAGTGCTCTTGGCCTTAGAGAGAGCATTAAGGACCCGTTTCCTATGATAGTGGGGGAGTTGCATTTGATGGTATTTCCTGAGGGAAGGTTGATGGGGAGAGAGGGGTAAAGTTGGAGCAGAATTTGTTGGCCAGTAGGTTTGCTGTATCTTCTGGCTCAGTATAGGTGGCTCCAATTACAATAAGCTCTGCATGCAACTGTGTACTGCCTTTGAGGTTGTGGACATAGCTAAATAATGCTTTGTGGTTGTCCTTTGCCTGGGAGGCCAAATTTATCTCAACTGTGGCTTTGGCAGACTATTTGTCCTTGAGTTGTCTGTTTAGTTTGATGAGAGTGCTTTTATCCTACTGAGTACTGTACCTCCTAATTTTTGCCATGCTCTTCTTCCTTCTTTTATACAAACTATTGATGTTACACAATTCCACCAGGGTGGCTTGTTTTTTGAGTTAGTTCTGTACTTCTTCCTGGTGAGTACAGCTGCCTCTATGCAGCTATTAACATGCTTGTACATGGTTTATGTGAACAGTTCAGGGTAGGCAGCAGTGTTCTCAGGGTTTAAAATTTTGTCAGGTTAGCACTTAGTAGGAAGTTAAGCCTTAGAGTAGTTCCTGAATATTGCAGGGTTAGCTGGGGTTCCAGGTTTTTCTTTTTACTTCAAAGGATACCATTTTATGATCTGACGTTACCAGAGAAGATGTTACGCTAGGGGGGTGTGCAGCACTCTCCCATATTAGTGAGGACCAGATCCATGTACGGTTGCACCCCTTGTTGGTACACTGACAATCTGGTCCAGGGAGTTTGTGTTTACAAAATCCAGGAATCTCTGTGCCTGTTTATTTGGTGTCACATATGATTCCGATTTAAAAGTGGGGTAATTAAAGTCACCCATGAATATGGTATTGGCTTGGATGGTGAGTGCTTCCAATAAGTTTAAAGACATGGTATGGGTTTCCTGGGTCACAGAGGGAGACCTATAGCTTACAAGGAAGGGATGTTGGATTTTGCCTATGGTGACTTGAACGTGGAGAAGCTCAAGTGCATTGTCCTGTTTGACCAGCCTTGAGGTAGATTTATTTTTGATGTAAATCAAGATACCTTTACCTTTAGTCCCTGTCTGGGCAGTAGCTGGTCTAAATGTGTGGAAGGCATTATATCTTTGCACTGTTGTGCTCTCCACTACTTTAAACCACGTCTCAGTGATCACATAGATGTCAGCATTCTCTAGGGTGAAGAGAGCTTCCAAGAAGTGGAGTTTTTTGTTTAGACTCATTGCCTAAAAAAGGCATGATGGGGAGGACAACGTTTTAGATAATATTTAAAACCCTAGAGGGGAGAGGTGCAGACTAACCCTGCCAAAGCAGCATGGTCTGTTGACCATCTCCTTCCATGCTGATAAATATAGAATTCCCTTAGAATTTAGAATGTCATCATGCACTAAACCAATTATTAAAGGCAGTCATGTTTTGTCCATATTGTGGCATCATCCTTGGAGAAGATAAAATGCTGCTCAATGTTAGGCTCATACCAGCCTAGGACACATATTCCGAGAACTCCAGGATGTCTCTCTTCATATAGTCTACGGAGGTATGTTTCAGGTCATTTACACCCACAAAGACTATTACTGAGTCATACTGGTACTTGTGGTCACATGACCTGAGTGTGTGAGAAAGATAAAACCTCTAGCATTTTTTGAAGATATACCAAATAGGAGCAACTAGAAGCTAGACATTTGGGGGATATGTAGGTCATGAATGAGTTACGTGGCTGGAAACAGACTGAGGGACTAAAGGAGAAAAACTATGGGAATGAGACAGATGAAACACTTACGGCTATGGATGACTGAGTGAAGAAGAGGCAAAAAAGATGGAAATTTTGCCTAAATAGGAACAGAAGGCCATGAATTAGGCCAAAAAAGGTCTGAAGGAGTGGGTGAGGTTTGAAGGAACCACAGTACAAGTTGTACAGCAGAATGGCAACAAACATGGTGAGGGCAGTAAAGGAGAATGCTAAAAATTACTTAGAAAACAGGATACAGAAAGGAATGAAAGGCTTTCGACGTACAAAGAAAAGGGAAAGAAATGGATAGAATTAATAAGGATATGCAAATATGGGAGACTACAAAAGAATAGGGGAAAGCAGAGGTACTGAATGAACACTTTGCTTCATTCTTCACAAAGGAAAGCAGAGGAAGGGTGCTATGCTGAGAACAAACCTAGGCAGAATAAAAAGATCAGTGGGCAGACACTAGGTTAGAGAGGAAAAAGCAGAGAGGGGCTGACTGCCCCTCAATAGGAAAAAGCAACAGGATCAGATGTCATACCTTTCACAGACTGTAAAGATATGGCTAGTGTGATGGCAGACCCCTTGATAAAGTTCATGAACAGATTACTAGTAAGTGCAGGAGTGGCAAGGACCATCTTCGGAAAAAAATAAAAAGGAAGAGTTACACTGTTTCTACAGGACAACAATCCACAGGACAAAAAAACAATACAGGTTCATGGACAAAAGCAGATGTCAGTTAAACTTGATCCAGCTTTATGATTGGGTTATAAGTAAACGACAGGGAGTACTAGTACACACACTCTACCTGAACTTCAGCAAGGCCGCTAACATGGTAATACTGTGGAGACAAAGGAAAACTGGAACAGACTGGAAGAACTGGTTAGCTGCATGGGTGAATGCTAAAACACAGAGGTCTCTAGTCAGAGGAACTAGGTCAGGATTTACCAAGTACACCAGGGCGACGTTCGAGTCTGGTACTCTCTAGCAAGTTTTTCTCACACATATCTGGGAGAACAGAGAACATGACTAACTTCTGTTGATAACTCAGAGCTGCAGCAGTGAAAGATGGGAAAAGAGTCTAGGTAAGGATTTAGAAAGGCTGAACCAACAGGCAAAATGCAGGCAGTTGAGGTTCGCTGTAAATAAATGCAAAGTACTGCATGTAGGCCACAACAATTCTGGTGTAAACCATTACTTGGAGGAATGGCGGTGAAGTTAACAGACCAGGAAAAAAAGGGTCTATGGTGCTGGTCTGACATTGACTGAACAATCAGGAACACCGTGAGAAGGCAGTGCTGACAGCAAACAAAAAGTACAGTTGTGTACCTACCATAAATGTAGATGTTAGAGTGTATTCACTGTTGCAGTCATTACAATTGGGTTATCCTGCTGGCAGGCTACCTGCAGTCAGCCCGAGTTCCAAAGTTTAGGTCCGGCGTCAGTTGCTGTCGCCTCCTTCCTGACGTCAGTGCGCCAGGGGTATAAAAGATGCAGCTGACGCAATTTTCTTCAGTTTTTCTTGCCCCAGATGTCAGGTGCCCCTAAAATGGTAGGCTAAATTATGCCAATAAGCATGCATACACAAAAAACAACTTTTCCTTCACCTACAAGCAAATATACCATATAGGTTGTATAGAATAGAGAAGTACAGAAAAGTCCCAGCAAGGAAAAGGGGGATGTGGGAGGGTAACCTGGAATGCAACAGTGAATACACTCAAACATCTACATTTATGGTAGGTACACAACTGTACTATGTTCATTGTGTTTCACTGTTGCAGTCATTACAATTGGGTTGAATCCCAAAGCTAAGGTTGGGAGGCTGGTGCTAAATAGGATTAGGAGAGGCTATCAGGCCCTGCAGAACTGCAGTGGCAAAGCCTGCCCTAGATTTAGAGTAGAGAGGTAAGTGATATTGCTTTGTAAAAGTATGTACTGAGCTCCAAGTTGCAGCCTCTAAGATGTCCTTGGTTGGTACTCCTCTGAGGAAGGCTGCTGAAGTGGCTGCTGCTCTGGTTGAATGAGGCCTAATGCCCTTAGGCACTGATTTGGCATGCTGTGAATAGCAGAAACAAATGCAGTGGCCTATCCACTTTGAAATAGTCTGTTTCGAGATAGGCTTTCCTTGTGATCCTGCAGCATATGCCACTAGAAGTTGTTCAGTCTTTCTGAAAGCTTTGGTTCTGTCCAAGTAGAAGCGTAGCTGCCTGTGAATGTCCAAAGAATACAGAAGTCTCTCACCCTTATTTGGTGGGTTTGGATAAAAGGCAGGCAAATGAATTGTTTGGTTAAGGGCCACACTGGACACTACCTTAGGCATAAATGTAGGGTTTGTCCTTAAGAGAAACCCTGTCAGGATGGAAAATGATAAAAGGTTCCACAGCCATGAGTGCCTGTAACTCTGAGACTCGTCTAGCGGAGGTTATTGCTAGGAGCAGAGCTGTTTTCCAGGATAAGAATTTTATGTCAGCTGCAGAGGCTGGCTCACATAGAGGCAGTGTGATTTTTTCCAAGACATAGTTCAGGTCCCATGCAGGTATTGGTGCTCTCCTTGGAGGTCTTATGTTTTTGGCCCCTATGAGGTACTGCCTTAGCAATGGATGAGAAAAAATAGGTGGTTCTGCATTGTAATAAGCTGAAATGGCAGAGGCATGAATTTTAATTGATGAAAAGGAAAGGCCTTTATCCAGCATCTCAGTTAAGTATTGCAAAATCTGAGGAATATTTGGAACAGTTGTGTCAATACCTTGTGCCTGGTTCCAAGCACAGAATCTCTTCCATTTTTCTGCATAAGATTTTCTGGTGCTAGGCCTCCTGGCCTCCAAAATAACATCCATCACTGCTTTAGAGAGAGGTGTGTCTTGAATGGCTACATTATCCGCCAAGCTGCCAGGATTAAGGTCCTGAGTTAGCTGTGCAGTATCTGACTGTCTTGTTGGGTCAATAAGTGGGGAATTTGAGGTAATGTCCAAGCTGGTCATTGAGACAAGCTCCTTAGGATTGGGTACCAGTGCTAGCGGGGCCAGTCTGGGGCAATCAGTATAATTTTTGGCTTCTCTTGTCTGACCTTGAGGAGTGCCTTGGGGAGGAGAGGCAGAGGAGGAAAGGCATATACGGTTAGGTTTTTCCAGCTGAAAGATAGAGTATCCACTTTCAATGCTTGCTTGTGATAAGTCCTTGTGCAGAATCTCTGTAGTTGGCAGTTGAGGGGAGGCAAATAGGTCTATGTCCGGGCATCCCCAGTTCCTTGTTATCATGCTGAAGACTTGTGGATCCAATTTCCACTTGTGGGGATCCATTAGGTTTCTGCTTAGTTCATCTGCCAGAGTATTTATCCTTTCTGGCAGGAATTGTGCTTGCAGATGTACTTGGTAAGTCAGTGTTGTGTCCCACAAGTTCATGGCTGGTCTGCAGAGGGGGTAGGAATGCGTGCCCCCCTGCTTGTTTATGTACCACATGACTGTAGTATTGTCCGTCTTTATCAGTAGTTGTCCTGGATGAAGTAGATCCTTGAAGGCTGTCAGGGCATTCTGAACAGCTAGCATCTCTTTTTGATTGATATGTAGATGCATTTGACTTGCGGACCATGTGCCCTGAATACATCTTCCTGCCATATGGGCCCCTACGGCATAATCTGATGCATCTGTTGTCAATGTCTGCCTGGCTGTGGGTAAGGTGAATGGCTGTCCCGTGTTGAGGTGACAGGCTTTTGCCTACCATTGAAACTCCTGTTGCAGGCAGGGAATGAGGGTAATTATTGTTTTCAGGCTGTGGCAATGTTGAGTCCAAACACTTTTTAGATACCATTGAAGTTTCCAAATATGCAGTCTTGCATATGGAATTAGCAGTATGCAGGATGCCATGAAGCCCAAAGCCTGCAGAATTTTTCTTGCAGATAACTGGGTCTTTGTTGCCAACATTTTGAAATAAGTAGTCAGTTGTCTGTGTTTGTCTGGCGTGAGATAAGCCATCTGGGCAGTTGTATTCAAGCTTGCACCCAGGAATATTATCTCTTGAGAGGGTACGAGTTTTGATTTCTTTTCGTTTACTGTGTACCCTAGACCTGTTAGTAATCTTTTTACAAACGCCAATGCTGTAGTACAATGTCCTTGTTCTCTGCTTGAATAAGGCAGTCGTCCAAGTAAGGATATATTTGTATTCCTCTGTCTGCAAAATGCAATTACTGGTGCCAGGCATTTTGCGAAGACCCTGGGCGCAGTAGATAAGCCAAAGGGCAGTGCAGAGAATTGGTAGTGCATTGAGCCAGCTATAAATCTGAGGTATCTTCTGCATGATTGTCTGATTGCAACATACAGGTATGCCTCTTTTAGGTCTAAAGTCACAAGCCAAGCCTTCTTGCCCAGCATGGGCAGAAGCTGCTGCAGAGTTAACATTTTGAATTTTGGAATATCCAGGAATGTGTTTAGGATAGACAGATCCAGTATTGGTCTCCAGGCTTTGTCCTTGCTGGGTACAAAGAATAGCCTCGAGTAAAATCCTTGTCCCTGCTCTTGCTGTGGTACTTGCTGAATGGCTCTCATGTCCATGAGGGATGAAACTTGTTTTTGTGCCTCTGCCCATTGATTGCGTGGCAGGTCTGGCATACCGTTTGGCCTTGGCAGGGTGTTTAAGTGGAACCTGTAGCCCTGAGATACCAAGACCCATTTGTCCTGGGTGATCATGTGCCAATTTTGTGTAAAAAGTTCTAGTTTACCCCCCAAAGGAGCTGCCAGAAGATAAGTGCTTGATGCTGGCAGGGGAAAGTCATTGATACTGTTTCCTGTATGGCTGTGATTTTTCCTCTCCGCTTTTGGAGGTAGACGCACCTCATTGTTTAGGCCTGTATGAGCCTTGGGGCTGTGATCTGCCTCTGGGACGTCTGTATCTGCCTCTTTGTGGCCTGTCTGACACTGGAAAGGACCAATTCTTTGGAGGCCAGTTCCTGCTAAATCTGGGAGGCTGCACCTGTAAGAAATCCTTCACTGTTTGCATAGATTTAGCTTTGTCCTCCATTTTCTTCAACACCTCTTCTGCTTTAACACCAAACTAGGTATCATGTTGTAATGGAGCATCTAACAGTTTTGCTTTAACATGATCAGGTAGATTCTGTTCTTTTAACCAAGCATGCCGCCTAATGACAGAACCTGTAACTGCGGCTCTGCAGGAGGTCTCTAGAGAATTAAAACCACATTGCAAAGTATGCTTTCCCACTTGTTCAGCTGCATGCAATAAATCCTGCATTTCTTTGTTTTCAGCACATTTTGAATTTGTCAACATTTTCTGTTTAAGCAGTGACATAAGATATTGCTGATATTTAGGCATATGAAAATGACAATTTAAAGCTCTTACAGCCAAGGTAGCAGAAGTATAAATCTTTTTCCTCCATCTGTCCAGGGCCCTTGAATCCCTATCAGAGGGGATAGTGTTTTTTGCAGTGGAAGCCTTGACCCCCTTGGGACCCTGAGAAATAGTTTCTGGGTCAGCAGTAGTTTTGTAAAGAAATTTATGTGAATCAGGAACCCTGTAGTATCTGTCTGGCTTAACAGGAGCTGGTGGTAAAGAGTCAGGAGACCGACCGGACTCTGAAAATACATCATCTACAATGTCTAAAACAGGAGGAATAGCAAGGGGCCTGTGCTGAGCAATAAAAGGAAGTCTCTGAGCCTTTTCTTGGATTCTGAGTAATCTGGGCTCTCTCAGTGGAAATGCTCCCTCATAGTATGCAGGGTCTCCCCAAAAGAATAATCCTCAGGAGGAGAGGCTGAAGGGATAGATTCTTCAGCATCAGAATCCTCATAGGGAGGAAAGGAATATTCCTGTTCAGAAGAGGATTCAGAGAAAATGAAAACCTGATCTGAAGATTCATATTCTATCTCTTGCCTAGGCCTCTTATCAGGAGGGGGATGGGAACCCCTGATCAAAGTAATTAGGTCGTCGGCCATTTTAAGCATCTGTTTGTTAGGCATGGAGGCCTGTCCAGGAGAATGCTGTACTTGTTTCTTTGTCTTTAGAGCTGCTTTAGTCTTTGCCTTTGAAGCTGAAGTTGGTTTTACATACAACTGTGTAGGCCTGAAAACAAGGAGGACTGTCCAGGAGAATGCTGTACTTGCTTCTTTGTCTTTAATGGTACTTTTGTCTTGGCTGTTGTTAATGGTAAGTTGTGAAGGTCTGAAAACTCCCTCAGAAGCCGATGCCTGCTCAGCGGCTCTGGACCCATCTGAGGGAATAGTTTCCGAGTGTCCAATACCTTCAGTTTCCAGCGGCCTAGTCAGTTCCACGTGGGAGTCAGAAGCGGCATGTGGCTCTGAGGTAGCGGGCGTCAGGGGCTGCGAAAGCACCTCACTGAGAACCAGCGAACCGGTGACAGGCCTAACGGAGGCCTCGTCGTCGGTTTTGGACCTCGGATGCCTGTCCTTTTCTTTGCGCTTTTTATAAACTCCAGTAGTCGGCTGTTCCGGCGGCATTATATAATTGAATCTTCTGCCAAAGTAATGAAATGCAAAATTGTACCGACGCTTAGTAGTGTGTTGGTTAAATCTAGCACAAAACCAACAACTAGCAACGTTGTGGTCAGGGCCTAGGCAAGGAATACAGTAAGAATGAAAATCCTTATGAGGTATTTGCTTCCCACAAGAAATATAATTATTAACTTTTTCTGACATCGGTCTGGAGCAAGAAAAAAGTTTCACCAACGGGGTACTTAGCTATAATGAAGACTTTGGATCTGAAATTAGAATGTGAAAATCTCAGGAGTCGGCCGACCGGCACTTACAAAAGTACAGTTTTGTACCTACCATAAATGTAGATAGTGTTCACACTGCTGCAGTCATTACATTTGAGTTATCCTGCCGTCAGGCGGTCCCGCAGTCAGCCAGAGTTCCAAAGTCTTGGTCCGGCGTCGGTTGCTGTCGCTTCTTCCCTGACGTCAGTGCGCCAGGGGTATATAAGATGCATCAGACTCCATTTTTTTTCAGTTATTCTTGCCCCAGATGTCAGGTGCCCTCAAGTAGGTAGGCAATACATACTGCTAATTAAAAATACACATATAAAATAAAAACAATACCTTCAGATACAAGCAAATACACCACAAAGGTTGTGTAGGATAGAAAGGTATAGATAAGTCCAGCTAGTTCAGAGGGGATGGAGGGAGGGTAACCTGGGCTGCAGCAGTGTGAACACTCGAACATCTACATTTATGGTAGGTACAAAACTGTACTATGCTCATCGTGTTACACTGCTGCAGTCATTACACTTGGGTAGAATCCCAAAACTAAGGTTGGGTGGCTGGTCTATAAAGAGTTAGGATTGGCTATGAGGCCCTGCAGAACTGCAGTGGCAAATCCTGCTCTGGATTTAGATTAAAGAGGCAAGTGGTAATGCTTGGTAAAGGTGTGCACTGAACTCCAAGTTGCAGCCTCCAAAACTTCCTTGGTAGGTACTCCTCTGAGAAAAGGCTGTTGAAATGGCTGTTGCCCTGGTGGAATGTGGCCTAATGTTATTAGGGACTGATTTTCCATGCTGTGTGTAGCAGTAACAAATACAGTGTCCTATCCATTTGGATATAGTCTGCTTTGAGATAGCCTTGCCCTGTGATCCTGCAGTATATGCTACAAACAGTTGCTCAGTTTTCCTGAAAGCTTTTGTTTTGTCCAAGTAGAAGCATAGCTGCCTGTGTATGTCCAAAGAATGCAGAAGTTTCTCCCCTTTATTCTGGGGGTTTGGATAAAAAGTTGGCAAATGGATGGTTTGGTTAAGAGCCACACTAGATGCCACCTTTGGCATAAAGGTAGGATTTGTCCTTAAAGAAACCCTGTCCTGATGAAACATTATAAAAGGTTCAACTGCCATGAATACATGTAGCTCTGAGACTCTTCGTGCTGAAGTTACTGCCAGGAGCAGAGCTGTTTTCCATGACAAAAATTTTAGATCGGCTGTATTGGCTGGCTCAAAAGGTGGCAGGGTCAGTTTTTCCAAACTGGAAATTGAGGTCCCAAGTTGGTGCTCTCCGGGGCGGCCTTATGTTTTTAGCCCCTCTGAGGTACTGCTTTAGCAAGGAATGAGAGAATAAAGGAGGATCCGTGTTGTAATGTGCTGAAATGGCAGAGGCGTGGATCTTAATTGATGAAGGATGGGCCTTTGTCCAGCATCTCAGTTAAGTATTGTAAAATTTGAGGAATGTTTGGTCTGAGGAATGTTTGGGACAAGATGGTCAAGGCTTTGAGCCTGGTTCCAGGAGCAGAATCTCTTCCATTTTTCTGAGTAAGCTTTCCTGGTGCTAGGCCTCCTGGCCTCCAAAATGACATCCATAACAGCTTTAGAGAGAGGTGTTGCCTGTTTGACTAATGAATCTGCCATGCAGCCAGGTTTAGGGTTTTGAGCTGACCGTGCAGGATCTGATTGTTTTGTTGAGTCAGAAGGTGTGGAATTTGAGGCAAAATCCATGGTGGGCCTTGAGCCAAGTTCTTCAAGATTGGGTACCAGTGCTGGCGTGGCCAGTCCGGAGCAATCAGGATCATCTGTGGTTTTTCTTGTCTGGTTTTTAGGAGTACCTCTGGAAGGAGAGGCAGTGGTGGGAAGGCATAAACTTTTAGGCTTTTCCAGCTGAACGAGAGAGCATCCACTTTCCATGCTTGTGTGTGATAAGTCCTTGTGCAGAATTTTTGTAGTTGGCAATTCAGTGGGGAGGCAAAAAGATCTATGTCTGGGCATCCCCATTTTTGTGTTACCATACTGAAGATTTGTAGATTCAATTTCCATTCATGAGGGTCCATGATATTTCTGCTTAGATCGTCTGCCAGAGTATTTTTCTTTCCTGGCAGGAATTGTGCCTGCAGATGAACTTGAAGTTAGAGCTGTGTTCCACAAGGTCATGGCTTGCCTGCATAGGGGATAAGAATGAGTGACCCCTTGCTCGTTTATGTACCACATTACTGCGGTGTTGTCTGTCTTTAATAATAATTGTCCTGGATGCAGAAGGTCCTTGAAAGCTGTTAGGGCATTTTGAACAGCCGACATCTCTTTTTGATTGATGTGAAGATGCATCTGGTCTGTGGTCCAATTGCCTTGAATGCATTTTCCTGCCATGTGTGCTCCCCAGGCGTAATCCGAAGCATCTGTTGTTAGAGTCTGCCTGGCTGTGGGTGGGGTAAAAGGCTGACCCTTGTTTAGGTGACATGCCTGTGCCCACCATCGAAACTCCTCTTGTAGGCAGGGTATCATTGGTATTACTGCTTCTAAACTGTGAGAGTGTTAAGTCCAAACTCTTTTTAGGTACCAGTGTAATTTCCTCATATGCAGTCTGGCATATGGTATTAGTAGTATGCAGGATGCCATGAATCCCAAGGCCTGCAGAATTTTTCTTGCAGGGAGATGAGACTTTTTTGCCAGTAATTGAAAATATTGAGTTAATTGAATTGGTTTGTCTGGCGTGAGATAAGCCATCTGGGCCGTTGTATTTAAGCTGGCACCCAGGAATATAATCTGTTGTGAGGGCACTAGTTTTGACTTCTTTTCGTTTACTGTGTACCCTAGAGAAATTAGCAACCTTTTTACAAACGCCAGATGCTGTAGAAGAATGTCCTTTGTGTCTGCTTGAATGAGGCAGTCGTCCAGGTATGGATATATCTGAATTCCTTTTTGTCTGCAGAATGCAATTACTGGTGCCAGGCACTTTATAAAGACCCTGGTTTCAGTAGATAAGCCAAAGGGCAGTGCAGAGAATTGGTAGTGCATTGTACCAGCTTTGAATCTGAGGTATATTCTGCAATTTTGTCTGATAGGGACATGCAGGTATGCCTCTGAGGTCCAGAGTAACAAGCCAAGCCTTCTTGCCCAGCATGGGTAGAAGCTGCTGTAATGTCAACATTTTGAATTTCGGAATATCCAGGTAAGTATTTAGAATTGAAAGGTCTAGTATGGGCCTCCAGGCCTTGTCCTTTCTGGAGACCAGGAAGAGTCTTGAGTAAAATCCTTGTCCTTGTTCCTGTTGTGGTACTTTTTGAATAGCTCTCATGTCCATGAGGGCTGAAATTTGTTTTTGTGCCTCTGACCATTGATTCTGTGGCAGGTCTGGCATTCCTTTTAGCCTTGGTAAAGTATGAAAGTGGAACCTGTAACCTTGAGACACAATATTCAGAACCCATTTGTCTTGGGTGATTGTTTGCCAGTTTTGAGAAAAAAGTGCTAGTTTTCCCATTAAGGGGGCTGCCAAAAGGGAAGTGCTTGGCGTACGAAGGGGGAAGTCATTGGGACTGTTTCCTGTAAGGTTGAGACTTGTCCTCACCTCCTTTTGGGGTTGAGGTGCCCCACTGTCGTTGTCTTTTAGAGCCTTGGGGTTGAGATCTGCCTCTTGGGCATCTGTATCTGCCTCTCTGTGGCCTGTCTGACACTGGAAAGGACCAATTCTTTGTTGGCCAATTTCTGCTGAATCGAGGTGGCTGTACCTGTAAGAAATCCTTGACTGTTTGCATAGATTTAGCTTTATCCTCCATTTTCTTTAACACCTCTTCTGCCTTAACACCAAACAAGGTATCATGCTGTAAAGGAGCATCCAATAATTTTGCCTTAACATGATCAGGTAAACTCTGTTCTTTTAACCAAGCATGTCTTCGAATCACAGAATCTGTAACTGCGGCTCTACAAGAGGCCTCTAAAGAATCAAAACCACATTGCAGAGTATGTATTCCCACCTGTTCAACTGCATGCAATAAATCCTGCATTTCTTTACAGTCAGGAGCTTCTGAGCTTGCAAGCATTTTCTGTTTTAACTGAGTCATTAAATATTGTTGGTACTTAAGCATGTGACACTGGCAATTTAAAGCCCTTACTGCTAAAGTTGCAGAAGTGTAAACTTTCTTCCCCCATCTATCCAAAGCTCTGGAATCTCTGTCAGAGGGTACTGGATTTTTTGCAATGGAAGCCTTAACCCCTTTGGGACCCTGGGAAATAGTTTCTGGATCAGCAGAAGGGTTTTTATAAAGAAACTTGTGAGAGTCAGGGACTCTATAATACCTGTCTGGCTTGGCTGGTGCAGGGGGCAAAGAATCAGGAGATAAGCTGGATTCAGAGAACACATCATCCACAATATCAAGCACAGGCGGAATAGCCAGGGGCCTGTGCTGAGGCAATAAAAGGAAATCCCTGAACCTTTTCTTGGATTCTGAATAATCCTGACTTTCCGAATGAAAATGCTCCCTCATGGTATGTAAGGTTTCCCCAAAAGAATAATCCTCAGGAGGAGAGGCTGAAGGGATAGATTCTTCAGCATCAGAGTCCTCATAGGGGGGTAGAGAGTATCCCTGGTCTGAAGAGGAATCAGAGGAAATGGAAACCTGATCAGAGGAATCATAGTCTGTATCCTGCCGAGGCCTTTTCTCAGGAGGGGGATGGGAACCCCTGATTACAGTAATGAGGTCTTCGGCCATTTTAAGCATCTGTTTCTTAGGCATGGAGGACTGTCCACGAGAATGCTGTACTTGCTTTTTTGTCTTTAATGGTACTTTTGTCTTGGCTGTTAATGGTAAGTTGTGAAGGTCTGAAAACACCCTCAGAAGCCGATGCCTGCTCAGCGGCTCCGGACCCATCTGAGGGATTAGTTTCCGTAGGCCCAATACCTTGAGTTTCCAGAGGCCTAGACGTCTCCACGTGGGAGTCAGAGGCGGCCTGTGGCTCTGAGGTAGCGGATGTCAGGGGCTGCGAAAGTGCCTCACTGAGAACCGGCGACTGGCTTAGAAGAGGTTTCGTCGTCGGTTTTGGACCTCGGATACCTGTCTTTATCCTTGTCTTTGCGTTTTTTCGGAATTGCGGTCGTCGGTTGATCCGACGGCATAGTATAATTGAACCTTCGGCCAAAGTAATGCAAAGCAAAATCAAAACGTCTTTTTATGGTGCGTTTGTTAAATCTAGCACAAAACCGACTAGTGACGTTGTGATCAGGGCCTAGGCATGGAATACAGTAAGAGTGGAAGTCCTTATGAGGTATTTGCTTCCCACAAGAAATACAATTATTAACTTTTTCTGACATCGGTCTGAGGCAAGAAAAAAGTTTCCCCAATGGGGTACTTAGCTTTATTGAAGTCTTCGGATCTGAAATTCGACTTTGAAAATCTCAGGAGTCGGCCGACCGGCACTTGCGAACTGCTTCTGCTTCAGGCACCGCGTGACAAGAAAGACTGAAGAAAATGGCGTCGGATGCATCTTATATACCCCTGGCGCACTGACGTCAGGGAAGAAGCGACAGCAACCGACGCTGGACCAAGACTTTGGAACTCTGGCCGACTGCTGGACTGCCTGACAGCAGGATAACCCAATTGTAATGACTGCAGCAGTGTAACACGATGAACATCTGCTTTTTTTTCGGGCACTGCACGGCAAGAAAGACTGGAGAAAATGGCATCGGCTGCATCTTTTATACCCCTGGCGCACTGACATTAGGGAGGAGGCAACAGCAACAGACGCCGAACCTAGACTTTGGAACTTGGGCCGACTGCGGGTAGCCTGCCAGCAGGATAACCCAATTGTAATGACTGCAACAGTGAAACACAATGAACATCACTAGGGTATATCTTTAGAAGGACAGACTCCAGAAGGAAATAACCAATGCTTTCAAACTACAAAGCACTATGGATATTGCATGCAGTTCTGGAAGGCATACAAGGAAAGGTATATCAGGCTTCTGGAGGGAATCCAGAGGAAAATCACCAAAAGATGACTAAATGAGATGGGGAAATATATATCATGTCAGGGAGATGTGAAGAGATCATCTTGAAAATGAAGAATAAGGGGAAGGAGGGGCACAGGATGCAGGCTGTGGGAAAAACTACCATCTGGATCTCAAGTACTTCATAGACAAGGCAGTTGCAGACCCATGGGATGGACTACCAGAATGTCTGGTACAAAAGAAATCCAAAGAGGCATTTAGGAAGCCAAGGACAGTATAGTTTTGTACACTTGCCATAAATGTAGATGTTCGACTGTATTCACTGTTGCAGTCATCACTTGTGAATTATCCCTGCTGGGTAGCCCTCGGCCAGCCTAAATACCAGAGTACAGGATATCCCTCCTGCGTTGGCTGCAGGTCGCCTGAGACTGATGTCAGGTCGTCAGGGCTATAAAAGGAGGCAGCCGATGCCATTACATCAGTTTTTTTTGCCCCCAACCTATAGGAGCTCTGCCCAGAAGGCCTAAAGAAGGCCAACCTGGGGTATGCCATTAGGTATGATGGAAAAAAAAGGTGGAAGGAGGGAGGGAAACAGGACTGCAACAGTGAATACACTCGAACATCTACATTTATGGTAAGTGTGCACAACTGTACTATGTTCTTCGTGTGTCACTGTTGCAGTTATCACTTTTGGGAAGATTCCCAAAGCTGAAAATTAGGGTGGAAGGGAGGAAGGGAAGGAGTCGGAGAAAGTACAGTTGTGTACACTTACCATAAATGTAGATGTTCGAGTGTATTCACTGTTGCAGTCATCACATTTGGGTTATCTGCTTGCAGTAACTCTCAGTCGGCCTGATTAACAAAGTCTTGGGTCCTGCATCGGCTGCTGCCTCTTCTTCTGTGACGTCAGGTCATCAGGGCTATAAAACATGCAGCCGACACCATTACATCAGTTTTTCTTGCCCCAGATATCAGGTGCCCCCCAATGGGGAGCAATTAAATATATAAAAATACAAGGTTATACCTCCAACAAAAAAAGCAAATACACCAAAAAGCTTTTAAGCATAGTAAAGGAGAATAGAGGTATAGCCAAAAAAAGTCAGGGGGCTGGAGGAAGGGTAACCAGGACTGCAACAGTGAATACACTCGAACATCTACATTTATGGTAAGTGTACACAACTGTACTATGTTCTTCGTGTTTAACTGTTGCAGTCATCACATTTGGGCAGATTCCCAAAGCTAAGGATGGGAGGAGGAATTTAGATAGCACTGTGACCAGCTATCAGGTCCTGCAAGACTGCAGTGGCAAAGCCAGCTCTGGACTTAGAGAAAATTGGCAAATGGCAATGCTTGGTGAAAGTATGTACAGAACTCCAGGTAGCAGCTTCTAGGATGTCCCTGGTAGGGATGCCTGTGAGAAAGGCTGTAGAGGTAGATGCAGCCCTGGTTGAGTGGAGTCTGATCCCCTGTGGGATAGGTTTTCCATGGTGCTTATAACAGAAATGAATGCAATGGCCTATCCATTTAGAAATGGTTTGCTTTGAAATAGCCTTGCCCTCTGTCCCTGCAGCAAATGTCACCAGCAGTTGTTCAGATTTCCTTTGAGGTTTAGTCCTGTCCAAGTAGAATCTAAGTTGCCTGTGCACATCTAAGGAGTGCAGTATCCGTTCCCTTTTGTTTGTGGATTTGGAAAGAAGGTTGGCAAATGGATGGACTGATTAAGCACCACACTGGATACCACCTTGGGCATGAAGGAGGGACTGGTTCTGAGGGACACCCTGTCCGCATGAAAGATGATGAAAGGTTCCACTGCCATAAGGGCCTGTAATTCCGATACCCTTCTAGCGGAGGTGATTGCTAAAAGGAAAGCTGTTTTCCAAAAAAATAAATTTTAAATCTGCAGTAGCAGCTGGCTCAAAAGGAGGCAGAGTGAGTTTTTCCAATACAAAGTTAAAGTCCCAGGCTGGGGTTGGAGCTCTCCTGAGTGGTCTTAAATTTTTGGCCTCTCTGAGGAACTGCTTCAGCAGTGGATGAAAGAAGAGGAGGTTCTGTGTTATAATAAGCTGAAATGGCTGAGGTGTGAATTTTGATGGGGGAAAAAGACAGGCCCTTGTGAAGCATCTCAGTTAAGTATTGTAAAATCTGAGGTAAATCGGGCGCTGCTGTGCTCGTCCGTTGAGATTGGTTCCAGGCACAGAATCTTTTCCATTTTTCAGCATAAGATTTTCTAGTACTAGGCCTCCTTGCGTCTAAAATGATATCCATCACTGGTTTACTGAGGGATGGTGAAGGAGAGACTGGGAAATTAGCCAGGCTGCTAGGTTCAGAGTTTGAAGCTGAGGGTGCAGAATCTGGTTCTCCTGCTGAGACAGCAGGGGTAGGAGTCTAAGGCAGGTGCCATGGGGCCAAAAGTGACACACTGCGCAAGAGGGGGTACCAGTGTTGGCGTGGCCAGTCTGGTGCAATCAAAATCGTCCTTGGTTTGTCTTGTTTGATCTTTAGTAGTACTTTGGAGAGCAGAGACATAGGAGGAAAGGCATAAACTGATAGGTTTTTCCAGCTGAAGGACAGAGCATCCACTTTCCATGCCTGTTTGTGAGGAGTCCTTGTGCAAAATTTGTCCAATTGATAGTTCTGAGGAGAGGCAAACAGGTCTATATCTGGGCTCCCCCATTTGCTTGTCAACATGTTGAAAATCCTTGGTTCCAGTTTCCACTCGTGTGGGTCCATAGAGCATCCACTTTCCATGCCTGTTTGTGAGGAGTCCTTGTGCAAAATTTGTCCAATTGATAGTTCTGAGGAGAGGCAAACAGGTCTATATCTGGGCTCCCCCATTTGCTTGTCAACATGTTGAAAATCCTTGGTTCCAGTTTCCACTCATGTGGGTCCATGAGGTTTCTGCTTAGTCCATCTGCCAGTGTATTCAATTTTCCTGGTAGGAATTGAGCTTGTACGTGCACTTGGTAGCTTAAGGCTGTGTTCCACAATGCCATAGCTAGTCTGCAGAGGGGGTAGGAATGTGTACACCCCTGCATGTTTATGTACCACATAACAGTGGTGTTGTCCGTCTTTACCATTAGTTGTCCTGGAAGAATGTAGTCCTTGAAGGCTGTCAGAGCATTCTGTACAGCTAACGTTTCTTTTTGATTGATATGTAGGTGCATTTGATTTGGGTTCCATTTGCCCTGAATGCACTTCCCTGCCAGGTGAGCCCCCCATGCATAGTCTGATGCATCTGTAGTTAGGGTTTGGGCGGCAGGGGGTAGTGTGAATGGTAGTCCTTTGTTTTGGTGGCAGGCCTCTGCCCACCATAGCAACTCCAGGGCGTAGGCAAGGTATGATAGGAAAAAGAAGTTATGTACCTACCATAACGTTCCATGTTAGTTGTCTTCATCTCGCCTTCTTTCTTGCTGGTTGGGATCGGAGCCGATTCTCGGCTCCGACTCAGCCATCTTCTATAGCTCAAGAGCTGTTTACTGGCTTGAGGCTAGCCCTTATCCCATGATGCCTAGCGATAGCTACCCAGACCTCATTTGAAATAGCTAACCCCAGACATAGCCAGAGAATCAACCTGTCCAAACAAACAGGTTGAGCATACCTCTCACACTCTCTAAGTCAGTAGAGGAAACAAACCAGAGAACACTCAGCCAGTGAAACCAGAACTCCTCTTGGTCCAATAGGACAGGGGGACGGAGGGTGGAACGCAATAAAGAAGGCGAGATGAAGACAACTAACATGTAACGTTATGGTAGATACATAACTTCTTTACGTTAAGTTGTCTATCTCGCCTTCGTTCTTGCTGGTTGGGACAGCGTCCCTAGCACCTACAATCCTGGGTGGCTCATTGGAACAGACTCTTCAGAACAGTGGAACCAAAGTCAGCTCTGCTCCTGGAGAAGATATCTAGCTTGTAATGAGAAATAAAGGTCTATAGATTGGTTTAAATTATTTTCTGAGCAGACTTTCGGAAGAAACGAAGGATTAGTCCTCAGAGTGACCATGTCCTTATGAAAAACCAAGTATGGAGGACGAACACATAGTGCCTGAAGTTCAGAGACGCGTCTGGCTGAAGTAATAGCTACCAGAAAGAGTGTTTTCCAAGACAGAAACTTAATGGAGCAGGAAGCTGCTGGTTCAAAGGGGGCAGAATTAAAGAGGTTAGTACCAAATTAAGGTCCCAAGGAGGAGGGGGATCTCTCACTGGAGGTCTAAGGAGAGTAGTCCATCTTAAAAAGACTTTACAGAGCTTATGAGACATAATGTTTGAATTAGACAACCCAACATGAAAGTTAGAAATGGCCACCAGCTGAACCCTGATTGTAGCAGAAGCGGACCCAGAATGAAAGAGTTGTGCTAGGAATTCCAAAATGTCGTGGACTGGGGCTGAAAAGGGATCTACGTTCCTAGCCTCTGCCCAACAAAAAAAGTTTCCATTTGCTAGCATAAGTTTTTCTAGTTGTGGACTTGTGAGAGGAGACAATAACCTCACGTATGGCCGGGGAAATGCTGGGAAGCCTGGCTAAGGTTGGAAGTGGAGCAACCAAGCTGTGAGCTGGAGTGTTTGGAGGGATTGATGCAGCCCGCCTGACTGATGAATCAGTAGGTCTGGAATCGGATCCAGAGTCCAGTGCTGATAGAGAGGGTAATGGTGCAGGAACGGAAACCAAATCTGCCGTGGCCAGTAGGGGGCAATGAGGATCATTTTGCAGCCCAACGATATTGCTTTCTGTATGAGTTTTGGAATCAGGGGAAAGGCATAAAGAAGTCCCTGAGGCCAATCGTGGCCTAGAGCGTCTCTGGGTGAGTGACCTGGAAGCGGAAGGGAGAAGTAGTTGCTGCATTTGCTGCTGAAGGGGGTGGCAAAAAGATCGCAGCAAGGCTGTCCCCATTTGCGGAAGATAAGATCTGTAACTACGTGATTCAGAGACCACTCGTGAGGCATAAGAATAGCTCTGCTGAGCCTGTTCGCTATGACGTTGAATCTCCCAGGGATATGCGTCACAATCAGAAATCGTTGGGAGGACATCACCCACTGCCAGAGTCTGAGTGCTTCTCGACATAGGGGGTAGGGACCTGGTTCCGTCCTGCTTGTTGATGTACCACACCACTAACATGTTGTCCGTTTGAATTGCAATGGTCCCAGAAGGGAAAGAGTCCTAAAGAGCTTACAACGCTAGGAGCACGGCTCTCATTTCTAGGACGTTTATATGCAGATGTACTCGTGAGGCTGCCAAGTACCTTGGACTGTCCTGCCCCGATAATGCCCCCCCCCCCACCCTATCAGGGAGGTGTCTGTGGTCACTGTGGCAACCGTAGGGGGCTGAATGAAGGGACTGCCCTGAGTCACTAGTGGGGAGACCATCCACCAGGAAAGGTGCCTTTTGCATGCTTCTGTAATCATGACCATGTGAGACATGGGCAGCTGTTGGAAAAATCACTGTGTGAACAGAAGTCACTGAAGGATTCTCATGTGAAAATGGGCCAGTGGGATTAGAAGAATTGCCTCTGCCATGGAACCCAGAGTTTGAAGGACGAACCTGACTTGGATTCTTTTCCTCTGCATTAGAATTTGTACTTGCTGGCGAATTGTAGACACCCTTTCTGGCGGTAGCCTTGCGGACATGTTTCTTGTGTCTACGTCTGCTCCTATATAGGTGATAGATTGACAGGGCAACAAGGCAGATTTTTCGAAATTTATTGCAATTCCTAGCTGAGAGCAGATTGTGATTGTGTAGTCCCTGGCTTGCATGAGTTGATGCCTGGTAGTAGCAGTGAGGAGCCAGTCTAGATATGGAAACACCTGGAATCCTACACGTCTCAGGTGAGCCGTGACCACTGCCATACATTTGGTGAACAACCTGGGGGCTGTGGTGAGACCAAAGGGCAGAGCTCTGAACTGGTAATGACTGGCTCCCAGCCGGAAGCGAAGAAATCTCCTGGAGTGCCTGTCCATTTTGATATGGCAGTACGCATCCTGAAGATCTATGGAGCACATCCAATTGTCCTGACCCAGAAAGGGTAGAATGGACTGTAGCGTGACCATCCGAAACTTTGTTCTTTGAACAGACCTGTTAAGTCTGCTGAGATCCAGAATCGGTCTCCAGTTCCCTGTCTTTTTTGGTATCAAAAAGAACCTTGAGTAAGTTCCGGATCCGTGCTGGTCTGCCGGGACTTCCTGGATGACTCTTTTCTAGCAATTTTCAAACTTCTAGGACTGCTTGGTCCCTCAGATTGGGTGGAACATCTGGAAGGTATTTCCTTGACGGTATGGAGGGATGAGAGAAGGGGAATTTTGTAACCTCCAGATATAATGGACCATACCCATTTGTCTTGCGTTAAATTTTGCCAGGCTTTTGGGTACAGTGAAAGTCTTCCCCCGACTGCCTCCAGAGGCGGGTAGTCGGGCAACCCTTCAGGGATGCTGAAGGGGCTTATCAGAGAAAGATTCTCTGTTGCCCTGGTTCTGCGGACCCCCTCTGCCACAAGGGCGGCGTCTGTTGTTTCCCCCTCTGCCCCTGGAGGAAAAATCGCTATGCGTGTCAGGCGAGGCTCCCTGAGATTTTCGGAACCACATTTTACCACTCTTCTGACCATTGGGGTATGGTCTGGAAGGAGTGGAAAAACGGACTCCCACGGCAGAGAGAGTCTTGCCTTCTTGCTCACACCTAGTCAAAGTGTCTTTCACCTGTGGTCCAAAAAGAAAGGAACCATCAAAGGGGGTGTTGGTGAATGACGCTCTAAAGGGTTCCGCAAAATTACACAGCCGCATCCATGCATGCCTCCTAAGGGCCACGCCCATACCCGTGGCTCTACTCGCACTATCGGCTGCATATGAAATGAGCCTCGTGGAGGAGTTGACTACAGAATTAAGCGTCGCCAGCTGGGAAGCCACTTTAGCTTGAGCCCCCTCAGCTGATGGATCTTGAAGGGTATCTCCAAGCTCTTTAAGGAGATCCCTCTGAAGCAGGGAAAAATGGCATAAGTAGTTCAGTGACCTCATAGAAAAGGTCGCTGAAGCAAACATTCACTTCCCGTACCTGTCCATGGTCCTAGACTCCTGTTAGGAGGATGGACAGACGAAGAGGTTTCCGCCAACTCTTTTTTGGTGGCTGCTGCTACCACCATGGCATCAACAGGAACACCTTTGGTAAGGAACTGCTTATGTGGTGCTGTGATGAATTTGCCAGTTCTCCTCGGAGTTGGTTCCACTGTATCCGGAGCTGACCAAGCCTTTCCAGCAATCACTGACATAAGTGGATCGAAAGGCGGAGAAACCCAGGAAGTGGAAGGTCGGGAACCGAACGCATCCAGGAATACAGACTCATCCACGGTAGGGGCTAGGGGATTCCAGTTCCCCCTCTGCCTAAGCATTTCTAGGATGTCCGAAAAGGAAACATCTTCAGAGGGGGATCTCAGGGACCCTTCCGAATCATCTAAGTCTGTATCAGAAGTGACAGACTCAGGGGAGTCAATGTGCTTCCTCTTGCACTTCTTCTTACAAGGGGCCTCCTCTAAATAATGAGGGGAGGCCTTGGAATAAGAGGAAACACCCAATGGGGTGCCCTGGAGCGCCAGTTCCCCACGCTTGGGTCTGGAGGAGGAAAAGAGGTTGGCACAGGCACTACAGGGGACGGAGCAGGTGTGGCCGATAGTGGAGCTGACTCAGTGGCCAGCACACTCCTCATGACATCGAAGGCGTCCCTGCCACAATGCAGAGAAGGCTCCGGTTCTGAGGAAATCAGAATCCTTCTCCGCACCGAGGGAGACTGCTTTGAGGCCGATGTAGGAGCCCAGCTCACCTGCGCCGAAGCTCCGAGAGGGAGAACGGGGTCGGACATGGGTCAGACGCCACACGCCCCCTTGGAGCCGACGAGGGAGCCCCGGCACCCAGATCCCTCAATGGACGGCACCATCCAGGGAATCTGAGCAGACAATGGAACCGAAGGAGATAGTTATCGGAGCAAACAGTTCCACTACTCAAACCCCAACGAACTCTGGCTCTGAGCTCAATGGAGTCTGAGGAGGAACATCGATAGAGAAGTGGATGGAGCAGACACCTGTTGAGGAGGGCTGGACAACATCTTGGCAAGTGCCTGCGACTTTAGCAACCTGACCACTCTCTCCACATCGTGATCTGACAGCCTAGAGGATCGAGAGGAGTGAGAAGATCTGTGACTGCGCTCGTTCTAAAGCAGGGGAGATTGAGGAGCCGAATGTATCTATTCCAAAGAAGGGGACCTCAGCCCCTTGTGGCTCTGCGAAGGCTCCGAAGTTTCTGATGGACCCGACGGGGAGATAGTCTTATCGGTTCCGGCTGGAACCAAAGTAGCAGGTAGAGTCTGAACCAAAGACGGCTCCGAACTTGGAGCAGATGGCTTGGTAGATTTAGGGGATTTCACAGGCTGAGTCTTGGCCGGTGAATCCTGGGGCTTTAAAAGACCCCTAAGAAGAACTCTTGGACTAAATGCATGGCAGATAGAACAAGAGTCCTGCAGGTGCACAGCACCTAAACAATAGACGCAAGAAGTGTGCCCATCTGTCAGACATTTTCTGACAGCATGAAGTCACACTTGAACCCAGACACTTTGGATTCTTTAGACATCCTGTAACAAGAAATACAACAATAGCTAACAAATAAAAATACAGTCTACAGAAAAACACAGTATACTAGCCTAGCTAGCCTATAAAGAAGGTAGAAGGAAAGCCTCTAACCTAAATGGCTAACCTGACAAGAAAAGGATAAGGAGGGGGGGAGAACTCGCTAAATTAAACGAGTTCTACAAGGAAGGGAAGGGAGCTACAAATACACACAACAAAAATAAGACTAAAAGTTAACAATACCCCCTAGGAAAAAGACTATTTCTAGTAAAATGGTTCTAGAAAGAAACTTTATACGAGCCTGAGCCAGAAAAAAGTACAGTTGTGTACACTTACCATAACTGTAGATGTTAGAGTGTCTTCACTGTTGCAGTCATGACTGTAGGGTTCTCCCCTGCCGGCAGGCAGTCCTCAGTCGGCCAGAATCCCAAAGTCTGGGTCCAGCGTCGGCTGTTCAGCCATGCTCCCTGACGTCAGAGCGCCAGGAGTACAAAGCTGACAGCCGATGCCATGTTCTCCAGTTTTTCTTGCCCCAGATGTCAGAAGTTCCAAAATGAGTAAGGTCCCATACCCTTTGCAAATACACCTCAGAAGAAGGGTGAAAAAAGGAACCACACAAAAGAAAAAATAAGAAAAAATAAGAGGGGACAGGAGGGAGGGAAACCCAGACTGCAACAGTGAAGACACTCGAGCATCTACATTTATGGTAAGTGTACACAACTGTACTATGTTCATCGTGTTTCACTGTTGCAGTCATGACTGTAGGGTAGAATCCCAAAGCAGAAAGAAAGGGAGGTGGTCATAAAGTAGAGGGGGCGGCTATAAGGCCCTGCAAGACTGCAGAAGCAAAGCCTGCCCTAGACTTAAAGTAGAGAGGTAGATTGTAGTGCTTGGAAAAAGGATGCACTGAACTCCAAGTTGCAGCTTCCAAAATGTCTTTGGTAGGAACTCCCCTGAGGAAGGCAGCTGAAGTGGCAGCAGCTCTGGTAGAGTGAGTCCTTATACTCCCTGGGATTTGCTTTCCATGGTGTGAATAGCAAAATCTGAGTCCATGAGCAATCCATTTAGAAATGGTCTGTTTTGAAATGGCTTTACCTTGGGAACTTGAAGCATAAGAAACAAACAATTGCTCTGATTTCCTGATGTCCTTGGTTCTGTCCAGGTAAAAACGTAGTTGTCTGTGTACATCCAAGGAATGTAAGATGCTTTCCCCTTTATTTTGAGGCGTGGGGAAAAAAGTTGGCAAGTGAATAGTTTGATTTAAAGCCACTTTGGAAACCACCTTAGGCATGAAAGTAGGATTAGTCCTTACAGACACCCTGTCTTGATGAAAAATAATATAAGGTTCCACAGCCATAAGAGCTTGCAACTCTGAAACCCTCCTGGCAGAGGTCAGAGCTAACAGGATGGCTGTCTTCCAAGATAAAAACTTGGTCAGATGAGGCAGCAGGCTCAAAAGGAGGTAAGGTGAGCTTTTCCAAAACATAGTTGAGATCCCAAGCAGGAATGGGATGAGATCTAGGGGGCCTTAAGTTCTTAGCTCCTCTGAGAAATTGTCTCATGAGCAGGTGGGAAAAGATAGGTGGGTCTGTATTATAATGAGCAGAAATAGCAGAGGCGTGTATCTTTATGGAAGAGAAGGAGAGACCCTTATGTAAGAGGTCTGACAGGTAAAGTAAAATCTGAGGAATGTTAGGAATAAGAGGATCAGAATCCTGAGCCTGCATCCAGGAACAAAATCTTTTCCATTTTCTTGCATAAGATTTTCTAGTGCTAGGACGTCTGGCTTCTAAAATGACATCCATAACCTGTTTGGGTAGGAGAGAATGAATCAAAGATCCTGGATTAACCAGGCCGCCAGGCTGAGAGTTTTGACATGGGAGTGTAGAATCTGACCCTGGTGTTGGGACAGAAGGTTCGGAATCTGTGGTAAAACCCAGGGTAGCTCAAGACAAAGGTTTCTCAGTGTTGGGTACCAAAACTGTCGAGGCCAATTTGGGGCCAGCAAGATTATCATCTTGGGCTTGTCCTGCTTGATCTTTAGTAATACCCGTGGAAGAATAGGAAGAGGCGGAAAGGCATATCCCGAGAGGTTTCTCCAACTGAATGATAGAGCATCCACTTTCCAAGCTTGATCGTGGAAAGTCCTGGTGCAAAAAATTTGTAGTTGATGATTGAGGTGGGATGCAAAGAGGTCTATGTGAGGACATCCCCAGACTGCTGTAATCATCTTGAATATTTCGGAGTCCCAACATCCATTCATGTGGATCCGAAAGGTTTCTGCTCAGACTGTCTGCCAGGAAGTTTTGCTTCCCTGGTAGAAACTGTGCTTGAAGGTCCAGATTGCAAGCTAGAGCTGTGTTCCAAAGATCCATGGCTAGTCTGCAAAGGGGGTAGGAATGAGATCCCCCTTGCTTGTTTATGTACCACATAACTGTGGTGTTTTCTGTCCGTATCAGTAGTTGTCCTGGTTGTAGAAGATTCCTGAAGGCCAATAGAGCTTTCTGAACGGCTAACATTTCCTTTAAATTGATATGCAGGTGCTTCTGATCCTCTGTCCAAAGGCCCTGCAAACAGTTGCCCTGAAAATGGGCTTCCCATGCATAATCTGAGGCGTCCGTGGTTAGAATCTCAGTGGCAGGAGGCAGACAGAAGGGTTTTCCTTTGTTTAGAGTACATGCCTTGGACCACCAAAGGAATTCCTTTTGAAGACAAGGCAGGACGGAGATCAGTATGTCCAAACTGTGGCAATGCTGAGACCATACACTTTTTAGGTACCACTGTATTTTCCTCATATGTAGTCTTGCATATGGTACGAGAAGGATGCAGGAGGCCATGTAACCCTGAGCCTGCAGGAATCTCCTTGCAGAGAGCCGAGTTGTAGTTGCCAAGGTTTTGAAAGTTGAAGCCAGCTGTAACTGTTTTTCGTATGTCAGAAATGCCATCTGGGTTGTTGTGTTTAGAGAAGCGCCCAGAAAAATTATCTGTTGTGAGGGTGTCAAATTTGACTTTTTTTATGTTTACAGTGAATCCCTGGAACTTGAGAAGATTCTGAACAAACTGTAGATGCTGGAGTAAGACATCCTTGCTGTCTGCCTGAATAAGACAGTCGTCCAGATAAGGGTAAATTTGAATTCCCTTGAGTCTGCAATAAGCTACTACTGGAGCCAGGCACTTGGTAAAGACCCTGGGCACAGTAGACAATCCAAAGGGCAGCGCAGAGAATTGGTAGTGCCTCGATCCTGCCTTGAACCTGAGGTATTTTCTGCGTTCCTGTCTGATGGGAATGTGTAAATATGCTTCTTTTAAATCCAAAGTTACCATCCATGCATTTTTGGTCAGCATTGGCAGTAGCTGCTGTAGAGTAAGCATCTTGAATTTTGGTATCTCTAGAAAAGTGTTCAAGACTGACAGATCCAGAATGGGTCTCCATGAATTTTGCTTCCTGGGGACTAGAAAGAGCTTTGAGTAAAAACCTTGCTCCATCTCTGAGTGGAACTAGTTCTATGGCTTTCATAGCCAAGAGAGCTTCCACCTGGTTTAATGCCTCTGACCACTGATGTTTTGGAAGATCTGGTCATCCGCTTGGCCTTGTTGGGGTATGAAAATGGAATTTGTAACCTCTTGAAACCACATCCAGAACCCACTTGTCTTGGGTTATATGAGTCCAATTTAGATGAAAAAGAGAAAGTTTTCCTCCGCGTGGGGCTTCCAGGCAAGAAGTTCCTGCAGCCCAACAGAGGGAGTCATTGAGTCTGTTTTCTATGAGCTTGCGACCTGTCTTCTCCTCCCCTAGGGGTGGAAGCAGTCCACTGTCTTGGTCTATAAGAGGCTTGCGTTTGAGGCCTACCTCGGGGGCGTCTATATCTACCCCTCTGAGGCCTGTCTGAATTGGGAAAGGACCAATTTTTTGTAGGCCAATTCCTGCTAAATCTGGGTGGCTGTACTTGTAAGAAATCTTTAACTGTTTGCATGGACTCTGCCTTGTCCTCCCATCTTTTTAATCACATCTTCAGCTTTAGATCCAAATAAAACATTATGCTGAACAGGAGCATCCAATAATTTAGCCTTTACCTGATCTGGCAAATTTTGTTCCTTTAACCATGCATGCCTTCTAATTACTGTGCCAGAGGCAGCAGCCCTACAAGAAGCCTCCAAGGCATCAAATCCACAGTGTAAACCATGCTTCCCAACTTGTTCAGTGGCATGCAATAAGTCATGTAGTTCCTTATCATCTGCACAGGCGGAAATGGAAGTTAGCTTTTGCTTTAAAACAGACAGGAGAAATCGCTGGTATTTCAGCATATGAAACTGACAGATTAAAGCCCTAATAGATAAAGTAGCAGAAGTGTACACTTTTTTGCCCCATCTTTCTAAAGATCTGGAATCCTTCTCAGTGGGAATGGGGTTTTTAGCAGAAGCGGCCTTAACGCCCTTAGGACCCTGAGAAATGGTTTCAGGGTCAGCAGTAGGGTTCTTGAATAAAAACTGGTGGGAATCAGGAACCCTATAGTATCTGCCTGGCTTAACAGGAGCTGGAGGAAAAGAGTCAGGAGTTAAGTTAGCCTCCGAAAAAGCATCATCCACAATATCCAAAATAGGAGGAATAGCCAGGGGCCTATGTTGGGGAAGAAGAAGAAAATCCCTTAGTCTTTTCTTAGATTCCGAGTACTCCTGTCCTTCCCAGTGAAAATGTTCCCTCATTTCATGCAAAGTTTCCCCAAAAGAGAAATCCTCAGGGGGAGAAGCTGAAGGAATGGATTCCTCATCATCAGAATCCTCATAAGGAGGGAAAGAATATTCCTGGTCAGAAGAAACAGAAGAAACAGAAGCCTGATCAGAGGAGTCATAATAAACTTCCTGCCCTGGCCTTTTATCTGGAGGGGGATGTGAACCCCTAATCATAGTAAGTAAGCCCTCCGCCATTTTAAGTAACTGTTTCTGAGACTTGGGAGCCGGATCAGAAGAGGCCTGGGTTGCAGTCTTTGATTTGGAAGGAGTCTTTGCCTTTGTCTTTGGCTTTGCCTTTATAAGAAGCTGAGTAGGCCTGAAAACCCCTTCGGAAGCCGGTACCTGCACAGCGGCTGTGGACCCATCCGAAGGAGCATTGTCCGAAGGTCCAACTGAAAAATTCAAAGGCCTAGTTGGCTCCTTGTGGGAGTCTGTTTCGGCTATCGGTTCCGAAATGGCCGACGACAGGGGCTGCAAAAGCGCCTCACTAACAACGGCCGAACCTGAAGCTGGCTCCGCTTGTGCGATATCGTCTGATTTGGACCTTGGAGGCCTGTCTTTGCCCTTGCGTCGTTTGTGAACTCCGGTAGGCGGAACCGTATCCGACGACATTTTGTAATTAAAACGCCTACCGAAGTAATGAAAAGCAAAATCGTACCTTTGTTTAATAGTACGTTGATTGAATCTAGCACAAAACCAACAACTAGCTACGTCGTGGTCAGGGCCTAAGCAAGGAATACAGTAAGAATGAAAATCCTTATGAGGTATTTGCTTCCCACATGAAATACAATTATTAACTTTTTCTGACATCGGACTAGAGCAAGAAAAAAGTTTCACCAATGGGGTACTTAGCTTTGAGTAGGAGAAGAAAATCTTCGGACTGAAGTTTGATTAGAAAAAATTGTCAGGAGTCAGCCGACCGGCACTTGCGAACTGCTATCACCACATGGCAAGAAAGACTGGAGAACATGGTGTCGGCTACCAGCTTTGTACTCCTGGCGCTCTGACGTCAGGGAGTATGGCTGAACAGCCGACGCCGGACCCAGACTTTGGGATTCTGGCTGACCGAGGACTGCCTGCCGGCAGGGGAGAACCCTACAGTCATGACTGCAACAGTGAAACACGATGAACATCGACACCTCGCAGCTGAAGTGGCAAACGAGATCTGGGTAGCTATCGCTAGGCATCATGGGATAAGGGGTAGCCTCGAGCCAGTAAACAGCTCTCGAGCTATAGAAGATGGCCGAGTCGGAGCCGATCCCAACCAGCAAGAACGAAGGTGAGATAGACAACTTAACATTCATTGTTTCCAGGCTGTGACAATGTTGACTCCATGGACTTTTTAAATCACTGTAGTTTCCTCATATGCAGTCTTGCATATGGAATTAGAAGAATGCAGGAGGCCATGAACCCCAAGGCTTGCAGTATTTGTCTTGCAGATAGTGGGTTTTTGTGGCCACTTGTTTGATGTAAGTTACCAAATGAATTTGCTTTTCTGACATAAGGAAAGCCATCTGGGCAGTTGTATTCAAGCTTGCACCCAGGAATGTAATCTGCTGACAGGGTTACCAGCTGTGATTTATTTTCATTTATGGTGTACCATATGGTGTATGGTGTACCCCAGACAAATTAGAACCCTTTTTACAAACGCCAGATGATTTAGAAGTATGCCCTGGTTTTCTGCCTGAATTAGACAATCGTCCAGGTATGGGTATATTTGAATATTTCTTTGCCTGCAAAATGCAATAACTGGAGCCCAGCATTTTGTGAATACCCTGGGCACAGTAGACAAGCCAAAGGGCGGTGCAGAGAACTGATAATGCAAGTAGCCCGCTTTGAAGCTAGGTATCTTCTGCAAGATTCCTGATTGGGATATGCAGGTATGCTTCTTTTAAATCTAGAGTTGCCAACCAGGCGTCTTTGCCTAGCATAGGAAGTAACTGGTGAAGAGTCAGCATCTTGAATTTTGGAATCTCCAGAATGGTGTTTAGAGTAGACAGGCCCAGGATTGGACGCCATGATTTGTCTTTTATGGGTACCAGAAAAAGCCTGGAATAGAAACCTTGTCCCTTTTCCTCTTCTGGTACTAGCTGAATAGCCCCCATGCTTAAGAGGGAAAGTACTTGTTTTTGAACCTCTTCCCACTGATTTGGGGGCAGGTCTGGCCACCCGTTTGGTGTTGGCAACGTGTGGAAATGAAATCTGTATCCCTGGGAAACTATATTTAAAACCCATTTGTCCTGGGTTATGAGTTCCCAGTTCTCTGCATGAAGAGCAATCTTTCCCCCCAAAGGGGCGGTCAAAAGATAAGTGCTTGGGAATTTTAAAAGAAAATCATTGAGACTGTTTACCATAGGGGGGTGGCTTGTTATTTCCAGATTTGGAAGTGGAGGCCTCCCACTGCTTAGTTCTGAGAGTCACCTGTGACTGAAACCTGGGGTTTTTGCTGTGTCTGCGTTTGGCTCGAGAGGATCTGGAAGGGGCTGGAAAGGACCAATTCTTAGTAGGCCAGTGCCTACTAAATCTTGGAGGTTGCAGTTGTAAAAAATCTTTAACAGTTTGCATAGATTTAGCTTTATCTTCCATCTTTTTAGGAACTTCTTCAGCCTCGTTGCCAAACAGGCGGTCCTGATTTAAAGGAGCATCTAACAATTTAGCTTTAACGTGATCAGGCAAAGATTGCTCTTTAAGCCAAGCATGCCTTCTAAGCACAGACCCAGTAACAGCAGCCCTGCAAGAGGCTTCTAAGGAATGAAAACCACATTGCAAAGTATGTTTTCCAACTTGTTCAGCAGAATGCATTAAGTCCTGTAAATCTTTATTTTATACACAGTCAGGAATTAACATCATTTTCTGTTTAAGCAGTCCAGTAACATATTGCTGATATTTTAACATATGAAATTGGCAGTTTAAAGCTCTGATTGCCAAGGTTGCAGAAGTATAAACCTTTTTACCCAATCTATCCAGCGCCCTGGAATCTTTATCAGAAGGGGTAGGATTTTTAGCAGTAGACGCCTTAATGCCCTTGGGCCCCTGAGAAATAGTCTCTGGATCTGCAACAGGATTTTTGAAAAGGAACTTGTGGGACTCAGGAGCCCTGTAGTATCTGTCAGGTTTACTAGGAGCAGGAGGCAGGGAATCAGGGGCCAAACTGGATTCCAAGAAGACATCATCAACAACGTCTAGTACAGGAGGTATAGCCAAAGGCCTATGCTGAGGTAGGAGGAAATCCCTAAGCCTCTTTTTTGAATCAGAAAATTCCTGGCTTTCCCAGTGAAAATGCTCCCTTAAAGTATGTAAAGTTTCCCCAAAAGAAAAATCTTCAGGAGGGGAAGCAGAGGGAATAGAATCCTCTGCATCAGAATCCTCATAAGTAGGTATGGACAAATCCAGGTCATCAGAAGAGTCAGAAGAAACAGAATCCTGATCAGAAGATTCATAATCAAGCTCAGCCCTAGGCCTCTTGGGGGGGGGGGGGGGGGGGTTGACTACCCCTGATAGAGTTATTAGATCTTCAGCCATTTTTATCATTTGTTTTTTAGGCATAGGGGCCTGAGCATGAGGCCTGGGTGTCGGTTTTTTAGACATGGATTGAGATTTAGGCCTTAGTAATGAAGGAGGTGTCGATTTAATATGCAAGTCTGTAGGCCTGAATACACCCTCGGAAGCTGGTGCCTGCACAGCAGCTCCGAACCCATCCAAAGGTAGAGACATCCGCGGGTTCCATAGTTGAAGTATCTCGTGGCATACCGGACAATGAATGGGTCTCAGTAAAGGCCTGCGAATCAGAAGTAGCGGGTATCAGGGGCTGCAAAACCGCCTCACTGAGTACTGGTGAACTGGCGACTGGCTTAGGAGAAGCTTAGTCGGCAGTTTTGGACCTCGGCGGCCTGACTCTGTCTTTATCTTTGCATTTTTTTCAGAATTGGGGTAGTCGGATGGCTAATAAAACCAAGAACCGAAATATTTAGAGGCAAAGATATACAGATGACGGATAGTGTGCTGATTAAATAAAGCACAAAACCGACAGCAAGGTACGTCAGTTAGTGCAAGAAAAAATTATCCCCTTTTCACAGGCGAGACAATTGTTAACTTTTTCTGACATCGGTTAGTGCATAGCTTTAGAAGACTTCAGCTTCAAATCGGTAGATGAAATTCAGGTAGTGGCCGACCGGCACTCGTGCGAAATGCTTCTGCTTCGGGCTCCACGGCAAGAAAGATTGATGTTATGGCATCGGCTGCCTTACTTTATAGTACTGATGAACTGATGTCAGTCCTGAAGCGACAGCAGCCGACGCAGAAATACCAAGCTTCTGGTATTCAGGCCGGCCAAGAGCTACCCTGGCAGGTTATCCCAAATGTGATGACTGCAACAGTGAAACATGAAGAACATCATAGGTTGTTCTGTAGGGGAATGAGCAGAGACAGCTGAGGCATGAATTTTGATGGAGGAGTATGACAATCCCTTTTGCACGAGCTCCACCAGGTAATCTAGAACCCAAGTGAGAATCGCTTTGGAGCTGCTTGAACCCTTAGCTTGGCACCAGGCAGTAAATCTTTTCCATTTTGCGGAGAAGGATTTCTGGGTGCTGGGCCTCCTGAACAATATCCAGAACCTGCTTGCTCAAGGGTGGCCTGATATCCGCCTCTGGGGTATAAGCCATGCGGATAGGCTGAGTGTTTGAAGATTTGGATGCGGTACTCACCCTTTTTCTTGGGTTGGCAATTTGTCTGTGAGAGGCAGGCTCATGGGTAGCTCCTTGGTCAGGCTGAGTAGCAAGGGTACCAGTGCTGCCTGTGCCAGTTTAAGGCAATGAAGATAGCCCTTGGCCCTTCCTCCCTGATCTTTAGAAGCACCCTGGGAATCATTGGCAAGGGATGGAAGGCGTACACAAACAGGTTGACCCAGTGGAAGGAGACCGCATCCACCTTCCAAGCTCGTGTGTGGAGCTCCCTGGTGCAGAACCTGGTTAACTGTCTGTTTTCTAGGATGCAAAGAGGTCTACCTCCGGCATCCCCCAGTGGCGTATGATGCTGAGGAAGGTCTCTTTTTGTAGCTGCCATTTGTGGGGGTTCAAGACACTTCTGCTGAGGTGGTCTGCTAGGGTGTTGTGCTCCTCTGGGATGTACTGGGCTATTAGATGTAGTCCCATCATTGAGGGCGTCTGCCAGATTAGCGTGGCTAGATGACAAAAGGGGTAGGAGTGAGTTCTCCCCTGCTTGTTGATGTACCACACAACTGTGGTGTTATCTGTTTTGATCAAGAGCATTCCTGGTCTGAGGTGGGCCTTGAAAGCTGTTATAGCTCTGTGCACCGCCATCATTTTCTTCAGGTTGCTGTGGAGGGCTAGATCCCTCTGATCCCAGGTGCCCTGAGTGCACATCTCCTACGTGAGCCCCCAAGGCTGTGTCTGAGGCATCTGTGGTGATGGTCTGGCCTTCGAGAAGGGTGATAAATGGTAGACCCCTGTTCAGGGTACAGACTTCTGCCCACCATAGAAGTTCCTTCCTTAAGCAGGGAATCAAAGGCAGCTGTTCCAGTGACCAAGAGGGTTGGCACCAGGTTTCTTGGGTACCATTGTAGTATGTGTAGCCTGGCCAAGAGCACCAACAGGATGCCATGTACCCTACTGCTTGCAGAAACTTCAGTGCTGTGATGTGTGATCTGTGAGCTAACTGGGAAATGTAGATGGGAGAAAGCTCTGCTTTTCTGGAGAGAGAAATGCTCTTTGGGTGGATGTGTCCAGTAGAGCTCCCAAGAAGGTTATCTGTCTTGTGGGTTGGAATTGGGATTTTTCCTTGTTGATCGTACATTTCAGAAAAGTTAGAAGGGTTTGGACAAAAATGAGATCCTGCAGGACTTTTTTCCTGTTGTCCACCTGGATGAAGCAGTTGTCCATATAGGGGTAAATCTGTATGTTCTTCTGTCTGCAAAAGGCAATGACAGGGGCCAGGCATTTGGTGAAGACTCTGGGAGCAGTGGATAAGCCAAAGGGCAGAGCAGAGAACTGAAAGTGCTCTGAGCCTGCTCTGAAGTGTAGGAAACTCCTGCAGGACTCCCTTATGGGGATATGAAGGTATGCATATTTCAGACCTAGGGTCACTAGCCAAGCATTTGGTGCCAGCATTGGCAAGAGTTTTTGAAGAGTTAGCATTTTGAATTTTGGCACTAGGAGGGACAGGTTTAATGTGGATAGATCTAGAATAGGGCGCCAGGTGCCTTCTTTTCTGGGTACTAGGAATAACCTTGAATAAAACCCTTTAACCACTTGTTCCTATGGTACTGGCTCCACTGCCACTTGAGCACAGAGTTTTAGAATCTGGCGGAGGGCCTCTGTCCTCTGATTTGCTGGAATGTCTAGGTAACCTGAAAAACTTGGGTTTTCTTTGAAAGATAATCTGTACCCTTGGGAATTGATGTTTAGGACCTACCAATCTGCTGTGATTGTTTGTCACTGGTCTATGAATAGGGATAGCCTTCCTCCTAGCCTGTGGGGGGGGGGGGGGGGGAGTCAGAGGGGAGAGGGGGAGTCACTGTGAATCCTTAGGGTAGGGAGTAGACTTAGAACTCCCTTGCCTAGGTATGGTGAGGTCCACTGTCTAGGCCTCTACTGGCTTTAGTGCTGTTGCCTGGAGGGCCTATTTCTGTGTCCTTTCCATTGCACAGTTTTGGCTTGGGCAGGAAAGCACCAGTGTTTGGTGGGAAAGTTCCTACTGAATCTGGGGGGGTTGTACCTGTAGGAAGTCTTTGACTGTCTGCGTGGACTTGACGTTATCCTCCATTTTCTTAATCTCTTCCTCTGCTTTAGGGCTGAACAGTTGTTCCTGTCCAAGGGGGCATTCAGAAGTTTTGATTCAACATGCTCAGGCAAATGTTGTTCTCTCAACCATGCATGCCTCCTAATGATCGATCCAGAAATAGCAGCCCTGCTAGAGGCTTCTAGAGCATCAAATTCACAATGCAGGGAATGTTTTGCCACTTGAGAGTTGGAGTGCATCAGATCTCCTAGTTCTCTGGCAGTAGTACTCTCTGCCAAGAAGGAAATTTTCTGCTTTAATAATTCCAGTGTGTTCTGTTGATATGTAAGCATATGGAATTGGCAGTTGTGAGCTCTAATGGCTAGGGTAGCCGAAGTGTATACTATTTTGCCCCATCAGTCCAAGGCTCTGCTCTTCTTGACAGAGGGAATTTGTTTTTTGGAGTAACTGGCCTTAGCCCCCTTGGGCCCCTGAGTGATGACCTCTGGGTCGGCTGCAGGGTTCTTGAATAAATACTTATGGGTATCTGGCACCCTCTAATAGCCATCAGGCTTTCTGAGTGCAAGAGGGAGGGCAACAGGGGTGAGGCCAGACTCTAGGAAGACATCCTCCACCACATCCAGAATGAGGGGAATAGCCAAGGGTTTGTGCTGTGATAAGTCCAGGAACTCTCAATCTCTTCTCTGATCGGGAGTAATCCTGAGCTTCCTAATGGAAATGCTCTCGGAGGACATTTAAGGTCTCACCAAATGAGAGGTCTTCAGAAGGGGATGCAGAAGGAATGAAAGGCTGTCAGAGGCTGTTGCTCAGTGTCTGAGTCCAGAAATTATGAGTCCTCTGACTCTGCCTCCAAAAGCACCTCTGGAGAAAGGTCTCTTTCTTCTGGTTGGGGTAGCTTGAGCAGAATGGTCTCCTCTGATGAGAGTGATTAAATACCCAGCCATCGTAAGTAACTGCTGTGACTCAGCAGGTTGGGTGGGTGGTAGTAGGTGACTAAGAAATGAGGAAGGCATTTTCCTAGGAGTGGCCATGCTTTTAGGCCTCAGTGATTCAATGGGCCTGAGTGCGGTGTTGGCTGGTGGCGTGGCAGTTGGTCTTTGTCCGGCGTTGGTCATCTGAAAGGCCTCCTCGGAAGCTGGTGTCAGCAAAGCAGCTCCGGACCCAACCGCAGGGCTGACGACCAACATTTCAGAAGGAGAGGCCTGATCCGGCAGCATGCCAGACTCCAAAAGGGTCTCGGCAGAGGCCTGTGGTG
>NC_056745.1:483773784-483786284 GCF_019279795.1 Protopterus annectens
ATGGATGGTTTGGTTAAGGGCCACACTAGATACCACCTTTGGAATGAAGGTAGGGTTTGTCCTTAAAGAAACCCTGTCCTGATGAAAAATTATAAAAGGTTCCACTGCCATTAATGCTTGTAGCTCTGAGACTTTTCGTACTGAAGTTACTGCAGGAGCCGAGCTGTTTTCCATATAAAAATTTTAGTTTGGCTGTATTGGCTGGCTCAAAAGGTGGCAGAGTCAGTTTTTCCAAAACAAAATTGAGGTCCCAAGTTGGTGTTGGTGCCCTTCGGTGCGGTCTTATTTTTTTTGCCCCTCTGAGGTACTGCTTTAGCAAGGGATGAGAGAATAAAGGAGGATCCATGTTGTAATGTGCTGAAATGGCAGAGGCGTGGATCTTAATTGATGAGAAGGATAGGCCTTTGTCCAGCATCTCAGTTAAGTATTGTAAAATCTGAGGTATGTTTGGGACAAGAGGGTCAAGGCTTTGAGCCCGGTTCCAGGTGCAGAATCTCTTCCATTTTTCTGAGTAAGATTTCCTGGTGGTAGGCCTCCTGGCCTCCAAAATGACATCCATAACAGCTTTAGAGAGAGGCGTTGCCTGTCTGACTAATGGATCTGCCATGCAGCCAGGTTTAGTGTTTTGAACTGACCGTGCAGGATCTGATTGTTTTGTTGAGTCAGAAGGTGTGAAGTTTGAGGCAGAATCCATGGTGGGTCTTGAGCTAAGTTCTTTAAGATTGGGTACCAGTGCTGGCGTGGCCAGTCTGGAGCAATCAGGATCATCTGTGTTTTTTCTTGTCTGGCTTTTAAGAGTACCTTTGAAAGGAGAGGCAGTGGTGGGAAGGCATAGACTTTTAGGTTTTTCCAACTGAAAGAGAGCATCCACTTTCCATGCTTGTGTGTGGTAAGTCCTTGTACAGAATTCAGTGGGGAGGCAAAAAGATCCATGTCTGGGCATCCCCATTTTTGTGTTACCATGCTGAAGATTTGTGGATTCAATTTCCATTCGTGAGGGTCCATGATATTTCTGCTTAGATCGTCTGCCAAAGTATTTTCCTTCCTGGCAGGAATTGTGCTTGCAGATGAACTTGATAAGTTAGAGCTGTGTTCCACAAGGTCATGGCTTGCCTGCACAGGGGATAAGAAGGAGTGCCCCCTTGCTTGTTTATGTACCACATTACTGTGGTGTTGTCTGTCCTTAATAGTAATTGTCCTGGATGCAGAAGGTCTTTGAAAGCTGTTAGGGCATTTTGAAGAGCCAACATCTCTTTTTGATTGATGTGGAGATGCATTTGGTCTGTGGTCCACTTGCCCTGAATACATTTTCCTGCCATGTGTGCTCCTCAGGCGTAATCCGAAGCATCTGTTGTTAGAGTCTGCCTGGCTGTGGTTAGAGTGAAAGGCTGACCCTTGTTGAGGTGACATGCCTGTGCCCACCATCGAAACTCCTGTTGTAGGCAGGGAATTATTGGAATTACTGCTTCTAAACTGTGAGAGTGTTGAGTCCAAACACTTTTTAGGTACCATTGTAATTTCCTCATATGCAGTCTGGCAAATGGAATTAGTAGTATGCAGGATGCCATGAATCCCAGGGCCTGCAGAATCTTTCTTGCAGGGAGATGGGACTTCTTTGCTAGTAATTGAAAATATTGAATCAGTTGTCCTTGTTTGTCTGGCGTGAGGTAAGCCATCTGGGCCGTTGTATTTAAGCTGGCACCCAGGAATGTTATCTGCTGTGAGGGCACTAGTTTTGACTTCTTTTCGTTTACTGTGTACCCTAGAGAAATTAGCAACCTTCTTACAAACGCCAGATGCTTCAGAAGAATGTCTTTTGTCTCTGCTTGGATGAGGCAGTCATCCAGGTATGGATATATTTGAATTCCTTTTTGTCTGCAAAATACAATTACTGGTACCAGGCACTTTGTAAAGACCCTGGGCGCAGTAGATACGCCAAAGGGCAGTGCAGAGAATTGGTAGTGCATTGTACCAGCTTTGAATCTGAGGTATCTTCTGCAATTTTGTCTGATAGGGACATGCAGGTATGCCTCTGAGGTCCAGAGTAACAAGCCAAGCCTTCTTGTCCAGCATGGGAAGAAGCTGCTGTAGTGTCAACATTTTGAATTTCGGAACATCCAGGTAAGTATTTAGAGTTGAAAGATCTAGAATGGGTCTCCAGGCTTTGTCCTTTCTGGGGACCAGGAATAGTCTTGAGTAAAATCCTTGTCCTTGTTCTTGCTGTGGTACTTTTTGAATAGCTCTCATGGCCATGAGGGCTGAAATTTGTTTGAGCCTCTGCCCATTGATTTTGTGGCAGGTTTGGCATTCCTTTTAGCCTTGGTAAAGTGTGAAAGTGGAATCTGTAACCATGAGACAATATTCAGAACCCATTTGTCTTGGGTGATTGTTTGCCAATTTTGAGAAAAAAGTGCTAGTTTTCCCCCTAAGGGTGCTGCCAAAAGGGGAGTGCTTGGCGTACGTAGGGGGAAGTCATTGGGACTGTTTCCTGTAAGGTTGAGACTTGTCCTCACCTCCTTTTGGGGTTGAGGTGCCCCACGGTCGTCTGTTAGAGCCTTGGGGTTGAGATCTGCCTCTTGGGCGTCTGTACCTGCCTCTCTGTGGCCTGTCTGACACTGGAAAGGACCAATTCTTTGTAGGCCAATTTCTGCTAAATCGAGGTGGCTGTACCTGTAAGAAATCTTTGACTGTTTGCATAGATTTAGCTTTATCCTCCATTTTCTTTAACACCTCTTCTGCCTTAATACCAAACAAGGTATCATGCTGTAAAGGAGCATCCAATAATTTTGCCTTAACATGATCAGGTAAACTCTGTTCTTTTAACCAAGCACGTCTTCGAATCACAGAACCTGTAACTGCGGCTCTACAAGAGGCCTCTAAAGACTCAAAACCACATTGCAGAGTATGTTTTCCCACCTGTTCAACTGCATGCAATAAATCCTGCATTTCCTTATAGTCAGGGGCTTCTGAGCTTGCAAGCATTTTCTGTTTTAACTGAGCCATTAAATATTGTTGATACTTAAGCATGTGAAACTGGCAATTTAAAGCCCTAACTGCTAAAGTTGCAGAGGTGTAAACTTTTTTCCCCCATCTATCCAATGCTCTGGAATCTCTGTCAGAGGGGACTGGATTTTTTGCAATGGAAGCCTTAACCCCCTTTGGGACCCTGGGAAATAGTTTCTGGATCAGCAGAAGGGTTTTTATAAAGAAACTTATGAGAGTCAGGGACTCTACAATACCTATCTGGCTTGGCTGGTGCAGGGGGTAAAGAATCAGGAGATAAACACATCATCCACAATATCTAACACAGGCGGGATAGCTAGGGGCCTGTGCTGAGTCAATAAAAGGAAGTCCCTGAGCCTTTTCTTGGATTCTGAATACTCCTGACTTTCGCAGTGGAAATGCTCCCTCATGGTATGTAAGGTCTCCCCAAAAGAATAATCCTCAGGAGGAGAGGCTGAAGGGATGGATTCTTCAGCATCAGAGTCCTCACAGGGGGGTAGAGAGTATCCCTAGTCTGAAGAGGAATCAGAGGAAATGGAAACCTGATCAGAGGAATAATAGTCTGTATCCTGCCTAGGCCTTTTTTCAGGAGGGAGATGCGAACCCCTGATTAGTGTAATGAGGTCTTTGGCCATTTTAAGCATCTGTTTCTTAGGCATGGAGGACTGTCCAGGAGAATGCTGTACTTGCTTATTTGTCTTTAATGGTGTTTTTGTCTTGGCTGTTTCTTTAATGGTAAGCTGTGAAGGTCTGAAGACACCCTCAGAAGCAGATGCCTGCACAGCGGCTCCGGACCCATCTGAGGGGTTAGTTTCCATAGGCCCAATACCTTGAGTTTCCAGAGGCCTAGTTGTCTCCACGTGGGAGTCGGAGGCGGCCTATGGCTCTGAGGTAGCGGGTGTCAGGGGCTGCGAAAGCGCCTCACTGAGAACCGGCGACTGGCCCAGAAGAGGCTTCGTCGTCGGTTTTGGACTTCGGATGTCTGTCCTTCTCCTTGTCTCTGCATTTTTTCAAAATTGCGGTCGTCGGTTGATCCGACGGCATAGTATAATTGAATCTGCGGCCAAAGTAGTGCAAAGCAAAATCAAAACGTCATTTTATAGTGCATTTCTTAAATCTAGTACAAAACCAACAACTAGTGACGTCGTGATCAGGGCCTAGGCATGGAATACAGTAAGAGTGGAAGTCCTTATGAGGTATTTGCTTCCCACAAGAAATACATTTATTAACTTTTTCGGACATCGGTCTGAGGCAAGAAAAAAGTTTCCCCAACGGGGTACTTAGCTTTTATTGAAGACTTCGGATCTGAAATTCGACTTCGAAAATCTCAGGAGTCGGACGACCAGCACTTGCGAAAGTACAGTTGTGTACACCTACCATAAATGTAGATGTTCGAGTGTCTTCACTGTTGCAGTCATGACTGTAGGGTTCTCCCCTGCCGGCAGGCAGTCCTCGGTCAGCCAGAATCCCAAAGTCTGGGTCCGGCGTCTGCTGTTCAACCATGCTCCCTGAAGTCAGAGCGCCAGGAGTACAAAGCTGACAGCCGACACCATCTTCTCCAGTTTTTCTTGCCCCAGATGTCAGGAGTCCCAGAATGAGAAAGGTCCCATATCCTTTGCAAATACACCTCAGAAGAATGGTGAAAAAAGGAACCACACAAAAGTAAAAATAAGAGGGGACAGGAGGGAGGGAAACCCAGACTGCAACAGTGAAGACACTCGAACATCTACATTTATGGTAGGTGTACACAACTGTACTATGTTCATAGTGTTTCACTGTTGCAGTCATGACTGTAGGGTAGAATCCCAAAGCTGAAAGAAAGGGAGGTGGTCATAAAGAAGGGGCGGCTAAAAGGCCCTGCAAGACTGCAGAGGCAAAGCCTGCCTTAGACTTCGAGTAGAGAGGTAAATTGTAGTGCTTAGAAAAAGTATGCACTGAACTCCAAGTTGCAGCTTCCAAAATGTCTTTGGTAGGAACTCCCCTGAAGAAGGCCGCAGAAGTGGCAGCAGCTCTGGTGGAATGTGTCCGTATACTCCCTGGGATTTGCTTTCCATGGTGAGAATAACAAAATCTGATTCCATGAGCAATCCATTTAGAAATGGTCTGTTTTGAAATGGCTTTACCTTGGGAACTTGAAGCATAAGAAACAAACAATTGTTCTGATTTTCTGATGTCCTTGGTTCTATCCAGGTAAAAACGAAGTTGTCTGTGTACATCCAAGGAATGTAAGATCCTTTCCCCTTTATTTTGAGGAGTGGGGAAAAAAGTTGGCAAGTGGATAGTTTGATTTAAAGCCACTTTGGAAACCACCTTAAGCATGAAGGTAGGATTAGTCCTCAAAGACACTCTGTCTTGATGAAAAATAATATAAGGTTCCACAGCCATAAGAGCTTGTAACTCTGAAACTCTCCTGGCAGAGGTTAGGGCTAACAGAATAGCCGTCTTCCAAGATAAAAACTTGATGTCAGAAGAGGCGGCAGGCTCAAAGGAGGCAAGGTTAGTTTTTCCAAAGCATAGTTGAGATCCCAAGCAGGAATGGGAGGAGATCTAGGAGGTCTTAAGTTCTTAGCTCCTCTGAGAAACTGTCTCATGAGCTGGTGGGAAAAGATTGGAGGGTCTGTATTATAATGAGCAGAAATAGCAGAGGCATGCATCTTAATGGAAGAGAAAGAAAGACCCTTATGTAAGAGATCTGTCAGGTAAAGTAAAATTAAAGAAATGTTCGGAAGAAGAGGATCAGAATCCTGAGCCTGCATCCAGGAGCAAAATCTTTTCCATTTTCCTGCATAAGATTTTCTAGTGCTAGGACGTCTGGCTTCTAAAATGACATCCATAACCTGCTTGGGAAGGAAAGAAGAAATTAAAGGCCCTGGATTAGCCAGGCCGCCAGGCTGAGAGTTCTGACATGAGAGTGTAGAACCTGACCCTGATGTTGGGACAGAAGGTTCGGAGACTGAGGTAAAACCCAAGGGGGCTCCAGACATAGGTTTTTTAGAGTTGGGTACCAAAACTGTCGAGGCCAATTTGGGGCCAGCAGGATTATCATCCTGGGCTTGTCCTGTTTTATCTTTAATAATACCCGTGGAAGAATAGGAAGAGGCGGAAAGGCATATCCCGAGAGATTCCTCCAACTGAATGATAGGGCATCCACTTTCCAAGCTTCTTTGTGGAAAGTCCTGGTGCAAAAAATTCTGTAGCTGATGATTGAGATGGGATGCAAAGAGGTCTATGTGAGGACATCCCCAGACTGCTGTTATCATCCTGAATATTTTGGTGTCCAGCATCCACTCTTGTGGATCCGAAAGGTTTCTGCTCAGACTGTCTGCCAGGAAGTTTAGCTTCCCTGGTAGAAACTGAGCTTGAAGGTCCAGATTGTAAGCTAGAGCTGTGTTCCATAGATCCATGGCTAGTCTGCAAAGGGGGCAGGAATGAGATCCCCCTTGCTTGTTTATGTACCACATAACTGTGGTGTTGTCTGTCCGTATTAGTAGTTGTCCTGGATGTAGAAGATTCTTGAAGGCCAGTAGAGCTTCCTGAACAGCTAACATTTCCTTTAAATTGATATGCAGGTGCTTCTGATCCTTTGTCCAAAGGCCCTGCAGACAGTTGCCCTGAAAATGGGCTCCCCAAGCATAATCCGAGGCGTCCGTGGTTAGAATCTGAGTGGCAGGAGGCAGACAGAAGGGTTTCCCTTTGTTTAAAGTACATGCCCTTGACCACCAAAGAAATTCCTTTTGAAGGCAAGGCAGGACGGAGATCAGTATGTCCAAACTGTGGCAATGCTGAGACCATACACTTTTTAGGTACCACTGTATTTTCCTCATGTGAAGTCTTGCATATGGTACGAGAAGGATGCAGGAGGCCATGTAACCCAAAGCCTGCAGGAATCTCCTTGCAGATAGCTGAGTTAAAGTTGCCAAGGTTTTGAAAGTTGAAGCCAGCTGTAATTGTTTTTCGGATGTCAGAAATGTCATCTGGGTTGTGGTGTTTAGAAGAGCACCCAGAAAAAGTTATCTGTTGTGAGGGTGTCAAATTTGACTTTTTTAAGTTTACAGAGAATCCCAGGAACTTGGAGGTTCTGAACAAATTCTAGATGCTGGAGTAAGACATCCTTGCTGTCTGCCTGAATTAGACAATCGTCCAGATAAGGGTAAATTTGAATCCCTTGAGTCTGCAGTAAGCTACTACTGGAGCCAGGCATTTGGTGAAGACCCTGGGCGCAGTAGACAATCCAAAGGGCAGAGCAGAGAACTGAAAGTGCCTCGATCCGGCCTTGAACCAGAGGTATTTTCTGCGTTCCTGCCTGATGGGAATGTGTAAATATGCCTCCTTTAAATCCAAAGTTACCATCCAAGCATCTTTGGACAGCATTGGAAGTAGCTGCTGTAGAGTAAGCATCTTGAATCTTGGAATCTCTAGAAAGGTGTTCAAGACTGACAGATCCAGAATGGGTCTCCATGAGTTTTGCTTCCTGGGGACTAGAAAGAGCCTTGAGTAAAAACCTTGTCCCATCTCTGAAAGTGGAACCAGTTCTATGGCTTTCATAGCCAAAAGAGCTTCCACCTGGTTTAAGGCCTCTGTCCATTGATGTTTTGGAAGGTCTGGCCATCCCCTTGGCCGGGTATGAAAATGGAATTTGTAACCTCTTAAAACCACATCCAGAACCCACTTGTCTTGGGTTATAGGAGTCCAATTTTGATAAAAAAATAGAGAGTTTTCCTCCGAGAGGGGCTTCCAGGCAAGAAGTTCCTGCAGCCCAACAGAGGGAGCCATTGAGTTGGTTTCCTATGAGTTTGTGACCTGTCCTCTCCTCCCCTAGGGGTGGAAGCAGTCCACTGTCGTGGTCTATAAGAACCTTGTGTTAGAGGGGTAGATATAGACGCTCCAGAGGAAGGCCTCAGAGGCCTGTCTGAAGTGGGAAAGGACCAATTTTTAGAAGGCCAATTTCTGCTAAATCTTGGTGGCTGTACTTGTAAGAAATCTTTAACTGTTTGCATGGATTTCGCCTTATCCTCCATCTTTTTAATCACCTCTTCAGCTTTTGATCCAAACAAAACATTATGCTGAACAGGAGCATCCAATAATTTAGATTTTACTTGCTCTGGCAAATTTTGTTCCTTTAGCCATGCATGCCTTCTAATGACTGTGCCGGAGGCAGCAGCCCTACAAGAAGCCTCCAAGGCATCAAATCCACAGTGTAAACCATGCTTCCCAACTTGCTCAGTGGCATGCAATAAGTCATGTAATTCCTTATCTGCACAGGCAGAAATGGAAGAAAGCTTTTGTTTTAAAACAGACAAGAGAAATTGCTGGTATTTCAGCATATGAAACTGGCAGTTTAAAGCCCTAATGGACAAAGTAGCAGAAGTGTACACTTTTTTGCCCCATTTTTCTAAAGATCTAGAATCCTTTTCAGTGGGAATGGGATTTTTGGCAGAAGCGGCCTTAACTCCCTTAGGACCCTGAGAAATGGTTTCAGGGTCAGCATTAGGGTTTCTTGTATAAAAACTGGTAATATCTATCAGGCTTGACAGGAGCAGGAGGAAAAAAGAGTCAGGGGTTAAGTTAGCTTCTGAAAAAGCATAATCCACAATATCCAAAACAAGAGGAATAGCCAGGGGTCTATGTTGGGGGAGAAGAAGAAAATCCCTTAGTCTTTTCTTAGATTCCGAATACTCCTGTCCTTCCCAGTGGAAATGTTCCCTCATTTCATGCAAAGTTTCCCCAAAAGAGAAATCCTCAGGGGGAGAAGCTGAAGGAATGGATTCCTCAGCATCAGAATCCTCATAAGGAGGGAAAGAATATTCCTGGTCAGAAGAAGAAACTGAAGAAACAGAAGCCTGATCAGAGAAATCATAATAAACATCCTGCCTTGGCCTTTTATCTGGAGGGGGATGTGAACCCCTAATCATAGTAAGTAAATCCTCCGCCATCTTGAGTAACTGTTTCTGTGACTTGGGAGCCAGTTCAGAAGAGGCCTGTGTTGCAGTCTTTGATTTAGAAGGAGTCTTTGCCTTTGTCTTTACCTTTATTAGAAGCAGAGTAGGCCTGAAAACCCCTTCGGAAGCCGGTACCTGCACAGCGGCTCCGGACCCATCCGAAGGAGCATTGTCCGAAGGTCCTGCAATAGAGATACTTAAAGGCCCGTTTGGCTCCTCATGAGAGTCCGTTTCGGCCATCGGTTCTGAAATGGCCGACGACAGGGGCTGCAAAAGCACCTCACTGACGACGGCCGAACCTGAAGCTGGCTCCGCTTGTGCACTATCATCAGATTTGGACCTCGGTGGCCTGTCTTTATCCTTGCGACGTTTGTGAACTCTGGTAGCCGGAGCCGTATCCAACGACATTTTGTAGTTGAAGAGCCTACCGAAGTAATGAAAAGCAAAATCGTACCTTCGTTTAATTGTACGTTGATTGAACCTAGCACAAAACCGACAACTAGCTATGTCGTGGTCAGGGCCTAAGCAAGGAATACAGTAAGAATGAAAATCCTTATGAGGTATTTGCTTCCCAGATGAAATACAATTATTAACTTTTTCTGACATCGGACTGGAGCAAGAAAAAGTTTCACCAATGGGGTACTTAGCTTTGAGTGGAGAAGAAAGTCTTCGGACTGAAATTTATCAGAAAAAATAGTCAGGAGTCAGCCGACCGGCACTTGCGAACTGCTATCACCGCACGGCAAGAAAGACTGGAGAAGATGGCGTCGGCTGTCAGCTTTGTACTCCTGGCGCTCTGACGTCAGGGAGCATGGTTGAACAGCCGACGCCGGACCCAGACTTTGGGATTCTGGCCGACCGAGGACTGCCTGCCGGCAGGGGAGAACCCTACATTCATGACTGCAACAGTGAAACACGATGAACATCTGCTTTTGCTTCGGGCACCGCGCGGCAAGAAAGACTGAAGAAAATGGTGTCAGATGCATCTTTTATACCCCTGGTGCACTGACGTCAAGGAAGAAGCGACAGCAACTGACGCCGGACCAAGACTTTGGAACTCTGGCCGACTTCGGGACCGCCTGACGGCAGGATAACCCAAGTGTGATGACTGCAGCAGTTTAACACGATGAACATCAGCACTAAGTGGAAGCCACTATGCCCTGCAGGACTGCTGAAGTAAAGCCTGCCAGGGATTTTGAGTAAAGAGGCAGTTGGTACTGTTTTGTGAAGGTGTGAACAGATGTCCAGGTGGCAGCTTCTAGAATATCCTTGAAAGGGACGCCACTGAGGAAGGCAGCAGAAGCGGATGCTGTCCTAGTGGAATGGCTTTGGACAGGTTTGGGAGGTATTTTTCCATAGGATGAGGAACAGAAATGGATGCAATGTGATATCCATTTACAAATGGTCTGCTTGGAAACAGGTTTCTCCTCTGCCACTGGGGCGAAGGTGACCAGCAGCTGGTTAGTCTTTCTGAAAGACTTAGTCCTATCCATATAGCATCTAAGCTATCTGTGCACATCTAATGTATGTAGAATACTTTCCCCCATTTTCTGAGAGTTTGGAAAGAAGGTAGGGAGATGGATAGCCCGATTAAGGGTCTCGTCATATTTCACCTTAGGCATAAAAGAGGGACTGGTTATAAGAGACACCCTGTCTGCATGGAAGGTAATGAAGGGTTCAATGGCCATGAGAGCCTGCAGCTCGGAAACCCTCCTGGCTGAGGTTATGGCCAGCAGGATGGCAGTCTCCCAAGAGAGGTGATTCATTTCTGCTGAAGCAGCTGGATCAAAAGGAGGTAAAGAACATTTTTTCCAGTACATAGTTCAGGTCCCACTCTGGAGTGGGTAGCCTTCTAGGTGGTCTGATATGTGACACCCCTCTAAAGAATCGTTTTAATACGGGGTGGGAAAAAGTACAGTTGTGTACACTTACCATAAATGTAGATGTTTGAGTGTATTCACTGTTGCAGTCTTCACATTTGTGTTATCCATGCCAGGGTAGCCCATAGCCGGCCCGGATTCCAGAGGGGTAGTATTTGTGTGCCGGTTGCTATCGCTTCAGGACTGACGTCAGGTTGTCAGTAGTATAGAGCAAGGCAGCCGATGCCATTACATCAGTTTTTCTTGCCCTAACCTGTCAGAGTCCACAAGTAGGAGCCAGGTTCTGGTGGAAGAACCCCACCAGGAAAAAGTAAATACCAATATCTCCCTTGTAAAGAAAGAGAAGAAAAAACGGGGATGGAGGGAGGGAAACCAGGACTGCAGCAGTGAATACACTCGAACATCTACATTTATGGTAAGTGTACACAACTGTACTATGTTCTTCATGTTTCACTGTTGCAGGCATCACATTTGGGTTGGTTCCTAAAGCTGAGGAAATGGGTGGAGGCAGTCAAGGAAACTAAGGACTGGCTAAGATGCCCTGCAAGACTGCAGAAACAAACCCTGCCATGGATATGGAGAAGAGAGACAGGTGGTAATGTTTGGTAAAAGTGTGAACAGATGTCCAGGAGGCAGCCTCCAGGATGTCCCTGGTGGGGAGTCCACTGAGGAAAGCTGCAGAGGTGAAGGCTGCTCTGGTGAAGGCTGCTCTGGTGGAGTGAGTCCTGACCCCTTGGGGGGGAGGCTTTCCATGTTGTTTGTAGCAGAAATGGATGCAGTGTGCTATCCATTTGGAAATGGTTTATTTGGAGATGGCTTTGCCTTCTGCCCCTGTAGCTAGGCTAACCAGCAATTGATCAGACTTTCTGAAGGATTTAGTCCTGTCTAGATAGAATCTGAGCTGTCTGTGCACATCTAGAGAGTGCAGGATCCTTTCCCCCTTGTTCCGGGGATTAGGAAAAAAGGTAGGCAAATGAATGGATTGGTTGAGAGCCACACTGGACACCACCTGGGCATGAAGGATGGGTTAGTCCTGAGGGATACCCTGTCAGCATGGAAGATAATGAAGGGTCCCACAGCCATGAGTGCTTGCAGCTCGGAGACTCTTCTGGCTGAAGTGATGGCCAGAAGGAAAGCTGTCTTCCAGGAAAGAAATTTTAGCTCTGCAGAAGTAGCTGGTTCGAAGGGGGGCAGGGTGAGCTTTTTCAACACAAAGTTAAGGTCCCAAGCTGGGGTTGGTGCTCTTCTGGGTGGCTTCAAGTTGCTAGCCCCTCTTAGGGGCTGTTTGATCAAGGGGTGTGAGAAAAGGGGCTGCTCAGAGAGAAAATGAGTAGAGATAGTAGAGGCATGAATTTTAAAGGAAAAAGAGAGGCCACTGTGTAGCAGGTCAGCTACATAATCCAGGATGAGATTGAGGGAGGGCTGTGCCGTATTGACTCTCTTTGCCTGAATGCAGGTGCAGAACCTTTTCCATTTGTCAGCATAAGACTTTCTGGTGCTAGGGCGACTGGCCTCACGTTTAACATCTAGAACCTGTTTACTGAGGTTGGCAGATTAATCGGGGGTTAGGGAATTAGCCAAGCTGCCAAACTGAGTGTATGCATTTGGGGATGCATGAATTCCCCTACCCTCTGGGTCAGGAGGTTTGTAATCTGAGGAAGATGCCATGGTGGCAGTG
>NC_056745.1:483798784-483836284 GCF_019279795.1 Protopterus annectens
ACTTTCTCATGTCCCTAGTCTTATCCAGACAAAACCTCAGTTGCCTGTGGATATCTAGGGAGTGGAGCACTCTTTCACTGTCGTTCTGTGGTGAAGGAAAGAATGTGGGTAACTGGATAGATTGATTAAGTGACAGTTCATTGACCACTATGGGCATGAAGGAGGGATTAGTGTGAAGAGAGACCCTATCCTTATGAAAAATGAGGTAAGGTGGAATAGCCATAAGTGCTTGTAGTTCTGCAACTCTTGGGGCTGAAATAAGGGCTACAAGCAAAACAGTTTTCCAGGTACACAGCTTTAGTGTGGTGGAAGCTGCTGGTTCAACGGGGGTAGTAGTAAGTTTCTCCAGAACGAAATTCAAGTCCCAAGGAGGAGGAATGGGTTTCCTCGGTGGTCTAATGTTCAGGGCCCCCTTGAGAAATAGCTTCACCTCTAATGTGGATTGAGAGGTAAACAAGTTGAGATACCTGACAAATGGACTTTCACTGAAGAATATGAAAGGTCAGATTTTAGGAGCTCACACACATAGGCCAAAACTAGAGGTATATCCAGTTGAAAGGAGTCTAGTTGCCTTTGAAGACACCACATAGAGAACCTTTTCCATTTAGATAAATAGGATCTCCTAGTAGTAGGTTTCCTGGCCTCCTGCAGGACAGATAGCACATCCTCTAAGTAAAGGTGTCTGAAAGGGATCAGAAGTTTATCGCCCATATGGTAAGACTGAGGGTTTGCATGTGTGGGTGGATAAGCAATCTCTTCTGTTGTGTGATGAGGTCCACCTTGTGAGGCAACTTGTGGTGATTGCCCTTGGCTAATAACAGAAAGGGGAACCAGTGCAGCCTTGGCCAATCGGGGGTCACCAGCAAGATTTTTGGCTTGTCTTGCTGAATTTTCAGCAGAACCTAATGTATTAGATCGAAGGAGGGAAGCATACAGGAACATTCCCCTTCCAGGAGATTGTGAATGCATCCATGCTCCAAGCTTTTGAAGAGTGATACCTTGAGCAGAATAGCTGTAGTTGTCTGTTCTGAGGGAAGGCAAACAGATCTATCTGAGGTGTGCCCCACTGTTGGAGTATGTCTAGGAAGACATCTCTGTGTAATCCATTCGTCGTTTTGGGACAATGATCTGCTGACGGTATCTGCCTGATGGTTGTCCTGTGATGGGATGTACACTGCCTATAGTGTTTCACTGGACTGAGTGGCCAACTCTCATGCTTGTATAGCCAGTCTGCATAGTAAGTAATACCTGGCACTGCCCTGCTTGTTGATATACCACAGCACTGTGGTGTTGTCTGTGAAGACTTGGAGAGGACCTGGATGTAGGAGAGGGAGGAATGCCTTCAAGGCTAGGAGCAGAGCAGTAATTTCCCTGATACTGATGTGTTTTTTCTTAAGGCAGAGCTCTCACTGAGCCTGTTCCTTGAGTCCATTCATAGTGGCCCCCATCCCAGATCTGAGGCATCTGTGTACATTTGTTGAACTGCACTGAGAGGCTGTAATGGGAGTCCTGGATTCAGGTAAATTAGATTAATCCACCATTTAATTATTTTTTCAGGTAGGGGAGGAAGGGCACCTGAAAGTCAAGGAGGTAGTCATGTTGGGACGAGACATTCTTCAAGTACCTTTGGAACTTCCTCATGTGTAGTCTGGCAAGGGGCAACATGGGGAGACTGGCTGCCATCAGACCCAGTAGGTGAAGAAATTCCCTGGCTGAAATGCAGTTGACTAAGAATAAATTCTGAAAAAAGCTGGTCAGTGAAGTGACCTTTTCTGGTGGGAGGAAGGCCTCATCTCATCGGCCCTTAATCTGCAACCCAAGAAAATTTGGTCTTGGGAGGGTGTAAGGGAAGACTTGAGAAGGTTGACTGTGAAACCCAGACTTCCAAGGAGGAAATGGTGAATTGGCGGTGTTTCTGTAGAATACTTGCTTCCTCTGCCTGGATAAGGAGGTTGCCCAAGTATGGGAAGATAGATTTGGGGTTCCTATTTAATTGTCAGCAGCTTAGGATGTCAAATGCTTAATCATCGACACCCAAGCGTTGAACACTTACAACAGCAATTGGCCACATCATCAAATATTTTCCTCGGGAAAGAATTTGCATGGACGCCATCAGGGATTTGCCCTTTCCTCAATGTACAGCAATCTCGGAGTTGGTATATTTAGTGGGTGGGAGGGTGCAGCCCCCCAATATGTTTGGGTGTGTTTGTGTATTTTGTTTACAGATGGCCAACCAAATTCTTTCCAGAGGAAAGAATTTGATGATGTCGCCATTCGCTATTGTTAGCTTTTGACAGTTAGGTGTTGATGTTTTAGGATTCGACAACCTAAGCTGTCGATGTTATGATATAGACGCAAGATAGGTATGCCTTTTGTTCTGCAGAAAGCTACAACTGGGGCTAGACACTTTGTAAATCCTTTTGTTGCTGTAGATAAACCAAAGGTCAAGGAGATAAACTGACAGTACGAGGACTGGCACAGCAAGAATTTGCGGAGTCTGGATGGATAGGTATGAAGAAATGCCTCCTTCGGGTCGAAAGTGTCCATAAAGGCACTGGGTGTCTAAAATGGAAAAAGGGTTTGTAGGGACAGCATGCAGAAGGAAGGTACATGCAGGAAAATATTTAGAAGAGACAGGTCCAAGATGGGTCTCCATGGGCCATCCTTTTTTGGAACCAGGAAAAGCCTGGAATAGAAACCTTGACCTTCTTGTCCTGGGGGGACCCTCTCTATTGTTCCTTGCAGGAGTAAATCCTGAACGAACTGAGGTACGAGGTGGATTTGTTTTTTTGGAGGGAGGGGGATGCCTTTTGGAGAAGGTTTTTCCTGCCAAGTCATAAAATACCCTTTTTCTACTATTGAAAGAACCCAGTTGTCTGAGGTGATTTGTTGCCACAGGGGAAGACGGTGAGAGGCGGGCGGAGAGGGAAAGATGATGAATGGTGTTTAGCTCATCATGCATTGTTAGGACTGGTCTGGAATGGGCTGCCTGGGGGTAGTGTGAGAGGAGCTAGTCCTACAGGATGTAGGTTTCCTAGCACTTTTCCTTGGCTTTGAGGAAGAGGATACAGATGCCTTTCTGACAAAGCTTGCCTTGGCTGGATAGTTCCTATGGAATTTAGGGACTGGGGATACAAAGAGATGCTCGAGATTTTGTAGTTCCTTGCTTTTCTATTGCAGATTTTTAAAAAGTTCTGCAGACTGCTTACAAAATCAAGAGGGGCATCCATGATTTTGTTTTTGAAATCATCTGGCAGAGGGTGAAGCCTGAGCCAGGAGTACCTACAGAGAACAGAAGCAGATGCAGCTGACTTAGCTGATGTTTCAGCAGCACTGTAGCTGCAGTTAATGGAATGCCTGGCAACTTGTGCTGCTAAGGATAGTTTTGACGCAACCCGAGGTTTAGTTGGAAAATTAGGCATAGAGAGCAGATTTGAGGCCTGGGAGACTAGGTCTAAGACATACTTTATCATACTAGTCTGGTAACTGATGGCCCTAAAGGCCAGAGTTGAGGAAGTATAGATCTTCTTTCCTAATGTGTCCATCACCTTGCTATCTTTATCTGATGACAGTAGGAAAGAAGAGGGTAGCTGCCTAGATTGTTTTGCAATCACAGCTGGGTCTGTCATAGGTGTTTTAATGAGAAATTTAAACTCTGGAACCTTGTAGAACCTGTCTGGTCTTTTTGGGGCTGGTGGCTGAGATTCTGGAGTCTTGGAAGCAGAGGCAAAGGCATCTAAGCATTTTTGTTCTACATGCTGGAATTACAGGAGGAATAGCAGAGGGTGAGGGGGAATCCATCTGCAGAAATTTGTAATATTTCTTCTGCATCTCTGTCATTTGGGTACAGTCCAGTTTTAAATGTTCTCTCATTTTGGAGATGGTCTCCCCAAAGATTGTCATCAGATGGGGAATCCCCTTCCAGGGAATCCTCATCCAGAGAGCAATATTCCAGGGAGAAGCCAAATGTCAGGCATAGGAGAGAGACTCATCAGAAGAGAAGGAGGAGTCTTCCTCTTGAGTATGTGGAATTGGTACAGAGGCAGGCCTGAGACTTAAGGCTGGAAGGGCAGGAGTTTGTGAAGCAGTAGGCCTCAGGGCCATAAATGCCTGAAAAAGGGACTGAGAGAATGCCTGCCAGTCCTGATGTTGTTCTGCTGGGGAAGATAAATGCCTGGTCTTCTGCTTCCTTTTGAGGGAAAAAGTCTTTTGTCCTGGCTGAGTGGGCAAAGGCCTGGTATCCAATGTCAGGCCAGGAGTAGGAGTGCCTTCCTTGGAGACAGATGGTAACCAATGGCCGTTCAGGCGAGCCCGCCCCCCCCCCCCCCCACCGACACTGGAGACCAAAGTCACCTCCGCGGATGTGCAGGCTGGAGAAACAAGTGTGGCTTCCAAAACGGTACCCGCTGATGTCGCCAATCCTACTGGACGTTCCCAAACCCACAGACTGGAAGCTGGTGGGATGTCCATACTCGGAGGCACAGTGTTGGGCCTAAACACCTTGGCCTTCTTTTTTGGTGGCTCTGCCACGATGGCTGGTTCTGGTTCCATACTGAGGGATAGGCGTTTCAGACATTGGTTTTCTAAAAAGAGCTTAAGGGCTGCAAGATGGCTGTGCAGTGTTTTGGGAACAAACGACTGGCAGACTGAACATGCTTCATAGTCGTGGGATGGCCCTAAGCAAAACAAGCAGAGGTTGTGGCTGTCTTTGTGCAGGATCTGTCAACTGCACTTACATTTTCCCTTCCTAGATGACATGGATGGAATCAGCTAATTAAGAATTAAACAGCAACCTAAGCGTAGCAATAAAAGGTAAGAAAAAATTCCCCAATGGGGTACTTATCTTTATCGGAGTAACTAGCGCACAGCTGAACGAGCAAGCTGAGGTTTAACTGCAGCACAGAAGTTCTGAGGTCTGTGTGTGTGAACGTCACATTTATGGCCCATGGTTTATGGTCCCAGTATGTGACATCCCACTCACCTTACAGCAGTCAGGCTATGCTTTTGTATATGAGCCGGACGTTTGGGTCACCTGAGGCAGAGGATCTCACATGTAAGAATACTGCAACATGAGAATAGAAGGACATCTACGGCTCAGAGTCATGTCAGTAGGAGGACTGACCACAATGACCAATACTGCCATTTGTCTCTGGATCAGGTCCTATGTGTATACTGTTTTCCTTCGGCATGTCAGAAGAAAACTTGCCTACCTACTACTGCCTATCAGGATTTTTATCACTTTTATCCTCTCTACAGACAGCAAGCCTTCTAAGGAGGCAGTGGTTACAGATTAAGACTTCTTTCACATCTTCTCAACTTGAACTTTATATTAAGACCCAGAAACTCTGCTCTCAAAGTCCTACAACAGAATTTCCTACAAAAATACAGTAACATTTAATGTTACAGTTTTCCCCAAGACACATTTCATGTGTCAGTATAGTGAACAAAATGTTACTCCTGAAGGAGCACTTATTTTACAAAGGTGTAAAAGTAAACAGAAAATTGATCCTAAACAGCAACAGTACAAAAAAAAAATAATGAATCAAATGTAAAAATGAATTGCCAGGGAAATGTGATGAGTGGTTACATAACTGGATCTGTAGTCCAAGACAGAAAAGGAACGAGTATATACAGAGATGTTGCACATTATATACTCAGACATCAAGGTCTGGATGATGATGTGGGTGCCACACCTGTTAGTACTGTTAAGAATCTGACTCAAGGTACCAATGTCTGCAACATGGACAAGTCTTGTGACACAGAACTGTTGTAGCTCACGTCATTAAGTAAGACTGCTCAGCTTCACTGGCATATGAAGACATGAAAGATTACAAAGCACTCTGGACTGCAAGCAAGCCAGTTAGACAACCGCCAATAGGGGATATTGCATAACTTATGGACTGCTGTCTACAACAGATTAATTAGATGCTCACTATTACCACTCAGCTGAAGATAACATTAACAAATCAATGGTTTAAACTGTGCTTGCTGTTAACAGTTTTAACTCTTATCCCATGGCAATTTTATTACTACTGATTTATCTAATCCAAAAGATGAATTCAACAAAAAACTGCAACCTAATTAGAAAAGCAGTGAGTGAATGCCTATCAGGAAAAGCTGTGTGTTAGCAAGAGTGGTCACGATGATGGATAAAAAGTTATGGGAAGCAATAAAAATTACAAAGAAATTCAATTCAAAATATGTACAATACAAACTGTTTACATTGCCACTAGTGTGTTCAGAAAACAATCTTATTGAAATTCAATTTTTAAAAGCTACAATGAAAGTAATACAATACATTGGTTAAGAAATAGGTACGTTGTGGAAGACTTAAAACTTGTTTATGTTGTTGTTGTTGTGTCTTTTGGCTTTTCCCGGTTAGGGGTCACCACAGCGGAACTCCGGTCCGCTAATGATTGGCAGTAGATTTTACGTGCTGTTGCCGCCCTGACGCACAACCTTCAACGAAGGTACGCCCATTCACGCATGTCTCCACACAGAAGACGCTCTAGCTGAGAATTGAACAGGACGTCTTACTGTGAGGCGACAACGCTACCGCAGCACCACCACCACATAAAACTTGTTTATGCAGTGTCTCAAAAAAAAAATTCAGTAGGTAAGAGAATAATTCATACAGCTAAAATTCAGCATCCTAACATATGATTAACATGAAAGGCATTTTCAAAGAATGAATCTAGCTCCAACTTATTTTCACACTGTTTTGGGGAGTGTGTGTTTGTGTGCGCGTGTGTGTCTGTGTGTATGTTGGCCTATAGTCCAACAAATGGATTTTAGCTGCTACAGCTTAGCTAAGGCTTGTAGACATCATCTACCTTGGTAGGAACCTTTGTGTGGGGTAACATCCTGTTAGTTCATTTATGATTTCCTGACAAACATGACCTGATGAAAACGAAGTTATGTACTCACCATAACGTTCGATGTATGTAGTCCATCTTGCCTCACATTCTTACCCGTGGGTTCGGAGCCGAATATCGGCTCTGACTCGGCCATACTTTTTAGCTCGAAGTCTTTCTATTGGCTGGGCTAAGATGATATCCCATGCTGCACTGCTCTCTATCACCAGATCTAGTTTGCTGCGAGCACCAGCACTCATTCTCCATGCATAACAACACCTAAGGAAAAGAAAAACAAACCAAGAATGAAGGGAACTCTGAAACCAGGCCTAACCTCCAGATCCTCCAGGATGGGGGAAGGAGGGGGGTAAGTAAGAATGTGAGGCAAGATGGACTACATACATCGAACATTACAGTGAGTGCATAACTTCTTGATGTTATGTAGTCCAATCTCGCCTACATTCTTACCCGTGGGACAGCGTCCCCAGCACCTAAATCGTGGGAGGCTCAGTGGAAAATACTCCTGAGCACTGTGGAACCAAAGGAAGACCTGCCCCTAGATACCCCATCTAACTTGTAATGAGTAACAAAGGTGTGAGGAGATGTCTAAGTAGCCACAGCACAAATATCATCCATAGACAATCTGGCCTGAAAAGCTGTAGAAGTAGATGCAGACCGGGTAGAGTGAGCCTTCACCCGGAATGGTAAATCTCTTCCCCCTGAAGTATAAATGAAAGAAATACAACTGGAAATCCACCTGGACAACGTGACTTTGGAAACAGGAGACCCAATTCTGTTTTCCGAAAATGAAACAAACAACTGACCAGATTTTCTGAGGTCTTTCGTTCTGTGCAAATAAAATCGTAATTGTCTGTGCACATCCAATTGATGAAATTTGAATTCTGCCTTGTTTGAGAACTGAGGAAAAAACACTGGCAATTCAATAGATTGGTTAAGGTTACTTACTGACGCTACTTTGGGAAGAAAGGAGGGATTCGGTCTGAGAGAAACCCTGTCCTTATGAAAAATCAAATAAGGGGGTTTGATCGATAAAGCTTGAAGCTCCGAAACGCATCTGGCTGACGTGATGGCTACCAAAAAGACAGTCTTCCAAGTTAAGAATTTTAAATCACAAGTGGCTGCAGGCTCAAAGGGGGGTGAAGTAAGACCCTGTAGAACAAAGTTTAAGTCCCAAGGCATAACAGGTTCCGAGACAGGAGGACAAAGCAACAAAGTGCCCTTCAGGAAAGCCTTACAGAGTCTATGTGCCATTAGGCTAGGTTCATCTGCGACATGAAAAGTAGAAATTGCCACCAACTGGACTTTAATGGTTGTGGCTGCTGAACCCTGGTTAAAAAGCATAGAAAGGAACTCCAATACAGACGAAATTGGAGCTGTGTAAGCATCAAGCTTTTTGGCATGTGCCCAGATTGAAAACCTCTTCCATTTGCTGTAATAAATCTTCCTGGTCGAAGGGTTATGAGAGGAAGACAGAATATGAACCACCTCCGGCGGAAATTGGTGAATCCGAACTAATGACGGAAGTGGAGTAGCCAGGCTGTCAACCAGAGGGTCCGAAGAGAGGGATGGAGCTGCCCTGACATGTGAGTCAGCAAAAGTCTGGTTGTGGGTCCAGAATCCAAGGATCATCCATGGGATACGGATGGAGAAAGGGGAACCAAATTTAACGAGGCCAGTGTGGGGCAATCAGAATCATTTTGCTTCCCAAGGATTGCACTTTCTGAATAACCGCTGACAGCAAGGGAACCAGCGGGAAGACATATAGTAGACCGGAGGGCCAATCGTGGACTAGAGCATCCCTGGGTGACTCCCCCTGAGGGGGGATACGGGTGAAGTAGCTGCTGCATTTGGCATTGAGGGGGCTGGCAAAAAGGTTGCAGCAAGACTGACCCCACCTGCGGAAGATCTGTTCCGCAACTTGACAGTTCAGGGACCACTCGTGAGGCATTAGAACAGCTCTGCTTAGCCCATCTGCGATCACACTGGACTTCCCCTGAATGTGCGTTGCTACCAGAAAATGTTAGGAAGACACTGCCCACTGCCACACTCGCATGGCCTCTCTGCAAAGGGGATATGACTTGGTTCCTCCCGGTTTGTTCAGATACCACACCACTGACATATTATCTGAGTGGAGTGCAATAGTCCAGAGAGGAAGAAAACTCTGAAGTGCTTGCAACGCTAGTAGCACTGCTCTCATCTCCAGGACATTGATATGCAGATGCATCTCATGCTCTTGCCACGTGCCTTGGAGTGTACTGCCTAGATAATGCCCTCTCACCCCATCTGGAAGGCATCCGTGGTCACAGTGGCAACTGGGGGCGAAGGAACAAAGGGCTTTCCCGCACTAAGGTTGTCAGTGTGAAGCCACCAACTGAGATCCTGTTTGCACCTGTCTGTGAGTAGAATAGGGTGAGAAAGTGGAAGACGTTGAAGAGACCACTGGGCGAAGAGTAGCCACTGAAGGAGCCTCATATGTAACCTTGCCAGACTAACATAATCGTAGCAGCCATTGTCCCCAACAATTGGAGGACCCATCTTGCCTTCACTCTTCTCAGAAGGAGCAAGGCGTAAACCTGTTGTTGTAGGACTCAGATTCTTTCCTGTGGTAGAAACGCCCGCATGAGGACGGTGTCTAATTCGGCGCCTATAAAAGTGACACACTGCGAGGGCAACGAGGCAGAGTTCTCAGGTCAAGGTGATGCCCAACTGTTGACATAGGTTGAAATAGCGTCTCTGGTCTGAAGTAGCAGATGCCTGGTGGTGGTAGTAAGGAGCCAGTCGTCCAGGTATGGAAACACTTGGAATCCCTGACGTCTCAAATGAGCTGTCACCACTGCCATGCATTTGGTCAACACCATGGGGGCTGTGGTGAGACCAAAGGGCAGGGCTCGAAACTGAAAGTGACTGGCCCCCAGCCAGAAGCGTAGGTGACTTCTGGATGCCCTGTCCATCTTTATGTGGTAGTAAGCATCCTTGAGGTCGATGGAGCACATCCGCACTTCTTTTCCCAACAATTGGAGAATAGACTACAACGTGACCATTTGGAACTTGGACTTTAGCACATGGGTGTTCAATCGGCTGAGATCCAAAATGGGTCTCAGGTCCCCTGTCCTTTTCAACACCAAAAAGAATCTGGAATAAGTCCTTAATTCGATCTGGTCTGAGAGGACATGTTGGATGGCTCCTTTTTCTAGCAGCTTTGAAACTTCTGAAGCTGCGGAATCCCTTTGACTGGGTGGAACATCCGGGATTTTCTTGATTGGAGGGGGATTTGGCAAGAAGGGAATGACATATCCTCCGGAAATTATTCGTAGAACCCATTGGTCCTGGGTGATATCTTGCCAGGCCTCCGGGTATAATGAGATTTGACCCCCGACTGGCTCTGGAAACCCACAGTCGGGCCTCCCATCAGGAGCGGCGGTAGGGAGAACCACGAAAGGAATCGCGGTCTCCTGAGTTGCGAGGGCCTCCTCTGCCCCTAGGGCGGCGTCTTTCTGAATAACCATCCCCTCCCCTGCCTCTGGAGGGGGGCTCACCTTGTGCACCGGGAAAAAACCTCTGTGATTTCTTGAACCACATTTTTCCACCCCTCTGGGCCTTGGGATAAGGCCTAGAGGGAAGGGAAAATCAGACTCCTATGGCAGACAGAGTTTTCCCCCCTTGCTCGCACCTAGTGAGAGTGTCTTTCACCTTGGTTCCGAACAAAGGGGAACCATCAAACGGGGCGTTGGTGAATGAAGACTTGAAGGCCTCAGTGAAATGACAAAGGTGCATCCAGGCCTGCCTCCTAAGAGCAACTCCTGAACTTGCTGCCCTACTCGCTCCCTCGGCTGCATAGGAGATCAGCCTCATGGAGGAGTTCGCAATACAATTGAGGGTAGACATCTGAGCACTGACCTTCTGGGCCACCGCCTCAGATACGTTACCCATGAGAGTATCTCCAAGCTCCTTTAGGAGATCTCTCTGGAGCCGTGTAAAGTGTGATAAGTAATTCAGTGACCGCAAGGTAAAGGTCGCTGAAGAAAAAGTACGCTTCCCGTACCGGTCCATAGTCCTAGACTCCTTGTTAGGGGATGGCCGGTGGAAGAAGTCTCAGCTAATTCCTTCTGGGTGGCCGCTGCCACCACCATGGCATTCACAGGGACTCCCTTGGATAGAAATTCCTTATCAGGAGGGGCAGACAAAAATTTATTGGTTGTCCTGGGGACTGGTTCCACAGAGTCAGGGGTTTCCCACACCCTTCGACAAACCAAATCCAGAAGCTCATTGAAGGGTTGGAGATACCCAGGAGGCGGAGGACTGAGCACCAAAGGCCTTCAGAAAGACCGACTCCTCTTCGGAGGGGGCTATGGATGGCCAGTCACCTCTTTGCTTCAAAATCTCTAGGATGTCAGAGAAAGAAACATCCTCAGAGGAGGACTTAGGGGACCCCTCCGATTCCTCGAGGTCGGTGTCTGACGTGAGTCTCATCCTGGGAATCTATGTGCTTCCTCTTGCACGTTTTCCTTCTGGGTGGCTTCTCAGGCAAAAACTCTGAGGGGCCCTCAGAAATATGGGGACCACTCGTGGGGGTACCCTGAGGCCTTGGGGCTCCGCTGTCCAGAGATAGATGACGATCAGAGACCTGCACCAGTGTGGTAGGGGACAGAGTGACCGACCTGATGACCTGGCCAGCATGCTCCACATGGCCTCAAAAGCTTGTCCTCCCGGATCCGAAGAACGACCAGCCTCCGAAGCAGAGACAGGAGTCAGGCTTCCCTGCGCCGAAGCACCGAGAGGGAGACTAGGAGCTGAGAGGTGTCTCAAAGGCTCTCCCTAGGGTTCGACCAATGAATCCTGTGTCCTGAACTCCATGGACGGAGCCGGCGGGGTCGGAGCTGACATCGGAACCGATAAGCCAGAAGGGGCTGTCGGAACTGACGCAAGGACATCACACGGAGCCGAGCACTCCAGCTCCGAAAGCTGAGATGCGCTCGGAGGAGGAAGTATCGATGTAGGTTGAGGGACCGGCTCCGGAGCCGACTGGGTCGGAGCCGAAAACAATTTAGCCAGTACAGGTGACTGAAGAAGTCTCTGCACCACTCTATCGACGTCCACATCTGATAAGGTCCTGGAAGATTTGGAGGATAGGGAAGGAGATAGAGACCTCCTCCCTGAAGGACACCTGCGAGGAGGAGATACTGGCCTAATGCTAGGCAACCGGCTCCGAACAGGCTCCAAGAAAATTGGAGCCGAAGCAGGTTCCATAACCACTGACACTTCCTGCGGCCCCGAGAACAATGGAGCCGAGGATGTCGATGAAGATTTTGCTATTTTCTCCCGCGGCTCTGAGGATACTGATGGACCCGGGGATCACTTTAAGATTTTGCCTTAGAGCTGGAAGCACTCTCCAGATCCTCCTCGAAGGAGGGTTTCAGAAGTCCCTTCAAAATCAATTTGTTCTTCCTTTCCTGAAGAACACGCGGGCTAAAGGCATGACAAAAACTACACGATTCCTGGAGATGAATCGCTCCCAGACAGTACACACAAGAGTATAGTGATGGACATCTTATAACTGCACTTGGAGCACTTCTTGAAGCCCGAGAGCTTATGCTCCTTAGTATCTTTGGACATAGTTACCACAAACAGCAAGTAACTAACTCAAAATTAGACCAACGGTCAAACAGCCACAAGCCCGGGAACAAGCCAAACAACAAACAGAACACCACAAAAACCACTAACTCAAACAATCCTTAGACACAAGTACAAGGGGGGAGGACTAATTCCTCTAATTTAAACGGTTTTAGTCCAAGGGAAGGAGTTAGCACACAAGGAATGCAAGGGGACAGACTAGGTCTTCTAACTGAAATGGGCCTAGCCCGTTGGAAACAGATAGTGGGATACCACAGAATACGCTATAAAAGAAAAACACAACTTTTTCACAATACAGTCAAGAACACACACAATAGCTATTAAAATAGCATTTTTTTTTTTTTTGCAAAAAACTTCTCTGATATAAGAAAAGGGTACTTAGCCACAGCCAAGAGCGAGACCACGTCCGAGCTACACGAGCGGCAAACGAGATCTGGGGATAGAGAGCAGTGCAGCATGGGATACCATCTTAGCTCAGCCAATAGAAAGACTTTGAGCTAAAAAGTATGGCTGAGCCAGAGCAGACATCTGGCTCCGAACCCACGGGTAAGAATGTAGGCAAGATTGGACTACATAACATCCTGTGTTTTTCAATTTCAGAATCCGTTGACCAGATTTCATTGTCAGACTAAATTATTTTTTTGAGATAAAATGATCTTGGAAGTTCATTTATTTTTCTGAAACTAGCTTCATCTTCTTTATGATTACAGGGGGAGTGTAACTATACCACTGACGGTTTCGGGGAGCAGTAACTATATCAGTCAAGTCACAGAAGTAATTCTGTACTGGATGCCAGCAGGTGTGGTCCTAGTCACCCAGACACTCACAGCTATAGGCAACCTGAAGAATTGACAATTCAGCTATAATATGCAGGTGTGAATGTGAGAAGAAAGTAAAGCATCTGGTAAAAATTCTGATGGACACAGGGAGGACATGCAAATTCCAAAAAGAAAGTACCCAGCCAGGAAATAAAAGGGAGAATCAAGTGCTGTGGGGCAGTAATGCTAACTGTTACAACAGGCTAACTACGTTGTGGAACTTTAAAAAAAAAGTTTATTTCACTTTCTGAAAAGCAGTAGATTTTTGGGGGAAAGTGACTCATAATGCAAGTTCAAATGCTGCTTCATGCCCAAATTCAGAAACCCTCTTACAGAGGCAGACACATTTCACATGATAATTCTAAGTCAGCACCATATCTATGCTAAGGTACCACAGAAAAGCTTACTCCAGAAAGCAGCAACAGCTGTACTGTACAAAAACACATGGAAAACATCAATATTAATACCGGTTTAGAAAATGCTGTACAGCAAATGAGGTAATTCCCAGCTTAGCTATTTCGAAGTGAAGTTAAAAAACCACTGCGGAATCACCTCTAAACAAAATTCACAGGTTCCAACATTTCACTTAACTATCTATAATGAGGTACTACTATGCAATTAAACTCTTTACAAAAGACACAGAAGTGAGTGCTACACTTGAGAAAGCAATTCTTAGAACTTAAAGAATAGAGTCCCTGGCCTTTTTTTTGCTTTTATTTCAAAACAAGCCAAAACAAGTCATAATTTATTTCCAAGAATAGCTTGAACTCCTACAGAAATACTATAAAAATCAGTTATTCCTCTTGATCTTTTCCAACAATTTTAAGACTCTCTTTTATGGGAGCACTATGAAGCTGAATGAATATGGCTATGCAGTCTTGTTGCTCTGACATATGGAATATAAAAAGTAAAACTTTTGGAGGATTTTCAGTGGAGGCCGGGGAAGAAAACAGAAAAAAGCTCCGCATAATTTAAAATTTTAACAATAACATATTAAACTGTAATAAAATGTCTGCAAGATGCACTGTACTGAAAACTGTAGAAGACGGTGAGAAAGAGTGAGAGAGAAGCAATACATAGTATTAAGTATGGCTTAAAGAAGTTTGTAGAGGACCCCAGCCATACCAGGTTACACCTCCTTCCACACGTTCAGACCTCAAACTGAAGGCCTGAAAATTAAAGGAGGCGGTGTATCAATATAGATTAAAGATAAATACACCTCCAGATTGGTTAAAAAGTATGATTCCCTGGAGATACTTCAGATGCAATTAACTGTTGGTAGGACAGTGCCAGCTACAGGGCCCCTCCATGAATCAGGACACCCACTCTGCCTATTTGGATCTACTTGAGTCTATCAAGATACATTGGGCGACTAACTACCCATCCAGTGACTGCGTAAATTACTCGTGCTCAAACACTTGCCCAAAGGTTCATCGACTTAGTTAACTCCAATGCCCTGGAACCAGCTGGATGACATGCCCACAAGGGGTGCCAACATCCTGGATCTGGTGGCTACAAATATGGCGGATCATTGTAGCACCCCCCCCACTGTGAGGTCCTCCCTGGTGAGATCTGACCACAGATCGGTCTCATCCAAACTATGCATCATACCTGACCCCCCCCCCCCAGCAGCAGCTAAACAAAAAAACTTCTCTGAAGCAGACTATAACCTCTTATGAGATGGTATAAATAGCTTCACCGCACCTTCTCCCTCAGATGGAACTGGCCGAGCTCTACACCAATGCTTTATATGAACACCTGTATACCTGCACTGACTTCACCATACCTGATAGGACCAAAACAAGCTCTTCAAGGAAGACCAAACCTGTCTGATGGACAACTGCCATTAACAGGCTTTACGATAAGAGGAAGAAATTGCTAACAGTAAGAGGGAGCAAGCCCTCCTAAACTGGAAACGCTCCTTCCTCAGGTTAAACAAGCAAATAAGACTTCTTGTGATATCCTCCAAAGCAAACTACAAGTTCAAATTATTTTCTTCAACAAAGGACAACCACAAGGCATTCTACAGTTACATCCGTAACCTAAAAGGAAAGGCCCAGAATTGTGCTGAACTGGTAGTTAATGATACAACATATATTGAGCTGTGGACATAGCTAACTTGTTGGCCGACACATTCTGTGAAAACTTCTCTCCCGTCCCCACCACATGTACCCCATGACATCCCTACCACCTGTCACCTACCTTGCACCTCTAAAGAGCAGGTCGTAAATGCCCTCTCTAAGGCCAGAAACACAGCATCTATGGACCTGATAACACCCCAGGCTGCACCCTACATGGGCTCCAATATGAATTAGCAACACCATTGGATACTCTCTTCAATTATAGTCTACGCACCAGCTTCATACCAGCTGAATGGAAAACAGCCACTGTTACTCCCTTGCACAAAGGTGGTGCTTGCATTGACCCCAGGAACTATATACTTATTTGCCCAACCAGCCTTATTTGCAAGGCCATGGAGCAAATCATCATGGACCTTATCAACAAAGATCTGGATAATCTCCAAACACTTGACCCTACTCAGTTTGGATTTGTCAAAGTGAGATCATGCCTGTTAAACCTGGTGGACTTTGATACAGTCACCAAGGCCCTGGATGAAGGGAAATCTGTGCATACAGTCTTCCTGGACTTAGCCAAGGCACTTGACACTATCTCCCACTCAGGCATCATTGACAAACTCACCCAAATAGGCATAGTACAGTTGTGTACACCTACCATAAATGTAGATGTTAGAGTGTATTAATTGTTGCAGCCATTACATTTGGGTAATCTGCTGGCAGGTTGCCCTCGGTTGGCCTGAATTCCAAAGTCTTGGGTCCTGCGTCGGTTGCGGTCTTCTCTTCCATGATGTCAGGTCATCAGGGGCATAAAACATGCAGCCGACGCCATTTTCTTTAGTTTTTCTTGCCCCCCGTGTCAGGTGCCCTCAAAAAGTTAGCAATATTATATATATATATATATATATATATATATATATATATATATATATATATATATATACATACATACATATATATACATATATATATATATACATCTATATACATGCATCAATATAAACTTTACCTTCATCTACAAGCAAATACACCACATAGGTTGTAGAAGATAGAGAAGGAAAGATAAAACTGTAGAATGTCAGGGGGGTGGCAGGAGGGTAACCTGGACTGCAACAGTGAATACACTAGAGCATCTACATTTGTTCAGTGTACACAACTGTACTATGTTCTTCGTGTTTCACTGTTGTAGTCATTACATTTGGGTAGAATCCCAAAGCTATGGTTGGAAGGCTGGAGCTAAACAGCATTAGGTGCGGCTATAAGGCCCTGCAGCACTGCAGTAGCAAAGCCTGCCCTGGACTTAGAGTAGAGAGGCAAATGGTAATGCTTTGTAAAGGTGTGAACAGAACTCCAAGTAGCAGCCTCTAGAATGTCTTTGGTTGGTACTCCTCTGAGAAAGGCTGCTGAAGTAGCTGCAGCTCTGGTGGAATGAGACCTAATGCCCTTGGGCACAGGTTTACCATGGTGTAAGTAGCAGAAACGGATGCAGTGGCTTATCCACTTTGAAACTGTCTGCTTTGAGATAGCCTTTCCTTCTGATCCTGCAGCATATGACACTAGCAATTGCTCAGTTTTTCTTACAGCTTTTGTCCTACTCAAGTAGAATCTTAGCTGTCTGTGTACGTCCAAGAAATGCAGAATTCTCTCCCCTTTGTTCTGCGGATTTGGATAAAAAGTTGGCAGATGAATTGTTTGGTTAAGAGCCACACTGGAAACCACCTTAGGCATAAAAGTAGGATTTGTCCTCAGAAAAGGCTCTACAGCCACGAGGGCCTGTAGCTCAAACTCTTCTTGCTGAAGTAATTGCTAGTAGCAGAGCCGTCCTCCATGATAAAAACTTTATATCAGCGGTAGTGGTCGGTTCAAATGGAGGCAGGGTGAGCTTTTCCAACACATAATTGAGGTCCCATGCAGGTAATGGTGATCTTCTAGGAGGCCTTAAATTTTTGGCTCCCGTAAGATACTGCTTTAGTCAAAGATGAGAAAAGATTGGTGGCTCTGTATTGTAATGAGCCGAAATGGCAGAGGCATGGATTTTGATTGATGAGAAAGATAGGCCTTTGTCAAGCATCTCAGTTAAGTACTGTAATATCTGAGGAATATTTGGTTCTGCTGTATCAGTTCCTTGTGCTTGATTCCAAACACAGAATCTCTTCCATTTGTCAGCATAAGATTTTCTAGTATTAGGTCTTCTGGCTTCCAAGATGACATCCATCACAGCTTTACTGTGAGGTGTTGGTTGTATGGCTACATGATTAGCCATGCTGCCAGGTTCAGAGTCTGTAGTTGATTGTGTAGGATCTGATTGTTTTGCTGGGACAGTAGTTGTGGTCTGAGGCAAGGTCCAAGCTGGGTATTGAGGCAAGTTCCTTAGGGTTGGGTACCAGTATTGGCGGGGCTAGTCCAGGGCAATTAATATCATCTTTGGCTTCTCTTGTCTGACTTTTAGGAGGACCTTGGGTAGAAGAGGCAGAGGAGGAAAGGAGTAAACTGATTTTCCTACTGAAGGATAGGGTGTCCACTTTCCATGCTTGTCTGTGATAAGTCCTTGTGCAGAATCTTTTCAATTGATAATTTGAGGAAAGGCAAACAGATCTATGTCTGGGCTCCCCCATCTCTGTTATCATGCTGAAGACTTGTGGATTTAGTTTCCACTTGTGAGGATCCATAAGGCTTCTGCTTAAATAGTCTGCCAGAGTGTTCTGTTTTCCTGGCAGGAATTGAGCTTGAAGATGTATTTGGTAGGTCAAAGCTGCGTCCCACAGTGCCATGGCTAATCTGCAAAGGGAGTATGAGTGTGTGCCCCCTTGCTTGTTTATATACCACATGACTGTGGTGTTGTCTGTCTTTATCAGTAGTTGTCCTGGATGAAGTAAGTCCTTGAAGGCTGTTAGGGCATTTTGAACAGCTAGCATCTCTTTCTGGTTGATATGCAGATGCATTTGTTTTGGTGTCCATAAGCCCTGAATGCATCTTCCTGCCATGTGGGCCCCCCAGGCATAATCTGATGCGTCTGTTGTTAAGGTTTGGCTGGCAGGGGGTAGAGTGAAGGGCCATCCCATGTTTTGGTGACATGCCTTTGCCCACCATAGAAACTCCTGTTGCAGGCAGGGAATGAGAGGAATCACTGTTTCCAGACTGTGTGAATGTTGACTCCATAAACTTTTTAGGTACCATTGAAGTTTCCTCATATGCAGTCTTGCATATGGAATTAGTAGGATGCAGGATGCCATGAAGCCCAGAGCCTGCAGAATTTGTCTTGCAGAAGTAAGTAGTCAGTTGTCTTTGCTTGTCTGGCGTGAGGTAAGCCATCTGGGCAGTTGTATTCAAGCTTGCACCCAGGAACGTTATCTTTTGAGAGGGTACCAGTTGAGATTTCTTTTCGTTTACTGTGTACCCTAGGCATGTTAGAAACCTTTTCACAAATGCCAGGTGTCGAAGAAGAGTGTCCTTGTTCTCTGCTTGAATGAGACAGTCGTCTAAGTAAGGATATATTTGTATACTTCTTTGTCTGCAAAATGCAATTACTGGTGCCAGGCACTTTGTAAAGACCCTGGGCGCAGTAGATAAGCCAAAGAGCAGTGCAGAGAATTGGTAATGCATTAAGCCAGCATTGAATCTGAGGTATCTTCTGCACGATTGTCTTACTGGGACATGCAGGTATGCCTCTTTTAGGTCTAAAGTCACCAGCCAAGCATTCTTGCCCAGCATGGGCAGAAGCTGCTGTAAAGTCAGCATTTTGAATTTTGGAATGTCCAGGTATGTGTTCAAAATCGATAAATCCAGTATTGGCCACCAGGCCTTGTCTTTTCTGGGTACCAAGAACAGTCGAGTAAAAACCTTGTCCTTTTTCCTGTTCTGGTACTGTCTGAATAGCCCCCACATCCATGAGGGACGAAACCTGTTTCTGTGCCTCTGCCCATTGATTTTTTTGGCAGATCTGGCCAACCATTTGCAATTGGTAGAGTGTGGAAATGGAAACTGTATCCCTGTGATACGATGTTTAGTACCCACTTGTCCTGGGTTATTAACTGCCAATTTTGAGCAAAACGTGCTAATTTTCCCCCTATGGGTGCTGCCAAAAGATAGTGCTTGGTGTAGGCAGAGGGAAGTCATTGGGATTGCTTTCTGTAGGTTTCCGCTTTATCTCCTCCAGATTTGGAGGTGGAAGCGCCCCATTGCTTTGACCTGTATGAATCTTGCGCCTGGTATCTGGAACCCTTAGGGTGTCTGGATTTGCCCCTTTGAGCTCTGTCTGACTCAGGAAAGGACCAATTTTTTGCAGGCCAGTGTCTACTGAATCTTGGTGGCTGCACTTGTAAGAAGTCTTTAACAGTTTGCATAGACTTAAGCTTTGTCTTCCATTTTCTTTAAAATCTCTTCTGCCTTAATACCAAACAGAGAATCATGCTGTAAAGGTGCATCTAGCAATTTAGCTTTAACATGATCAAGCAAATTTTGTTCCTTTAACCAGGCATGCCTCCTAATCACAGATCCAGTAACTGCGGCCCTGCGGGAGGCCTCTAAGGAATCAAAACCACATTACAAAGTATGCTTTCCAACTTGTTCAGCTGCATGCAATAATTCCTGCAATTCTTTATTTTCTGCACATTCTGAAATCAACATCATTTTCTTTTTCAGCAATCCCATAACATGTTGTTGGTACTTAAGCATATGAAATTGACAGTTTAAGGCCCTGATTGCCAAGGTTGCAGATGTATAAACCTTTTTTCCCCATCTGTCCAGAGCCCTTGATTCTCTGTCTGAGGGGGTAGGATTTTTTGCTGTTGAGGCCTCAACTCCCTTTGGACCCTGTGAAATAGTTCAGGATCAGCAGCAGGGCTACTAAATAAAAAATTATGTGAGTCAGGGACCCTGTAATATCTGTCAGGCTTACTGGGAGCCGGAGGTAAGGAGTCAGGGGTCAAGCTTGACTCCGAAAACACATCATCCACAATGTCTAAAACAGGGGGAATGGCTAAAGGCTTTTGCTGAGGGAGAAGGAAATCCCTGAACCTCTTTTTTGATTCTGAGAAGTCTTGACTCTCCCAGTGAAAATGCTCCCTCAAAGTATGCAAGGTTTCTCCAAATGAATAATCCTCGGGAGGAGATGCAGATGGAATAGACTCCTCAGCATCAGAATCCTCATAAGGAGGTATAGATAATTCCTGATCAGAAGAGGAATCAGAAGAAACAGAAACCTGATCTGAAGATTCATAATCAGTGTCCTGCCTAGGCCTCTTACCTGGAGGGGGATGGGTACCCCTGATCAAGATAATAAGGTCTTCAGCCATTTTGATCATCTGTTTTTTAGGCATAGAGGCCTGTGCACGTGGCTCATGTGTCAGTTTTTTAGTTTTAGAAGTTGCTTTTGTCTTTGGATTTGCAGCTGTCGTTTGTTTGATATACAAATGTTGAGGTCTGAATACACCCTCAGAAGCCGGTGCCTGCTCAGCGGCTCCGGACCCATCCGAGGGAGATACATCTGTCGGTCCAATATCTTGAGTATCTTGCAGCATGCCGGACTCCACATGGGTGTCGGTAGAGGCCTGTGACTCTAAGGTAGCAGGTATCAGGGGCTGCGAAAGCGCCTCACTGAGTACAGGCGACTGGCTTAGGAGAAGCTTCATCATCGGTTTTGGATCTCGACTGCCTTTCTCTGTCCTTTTCTTTGCATTTTTTATGTACTCCGGTAGTCGGATTGCTATCAGACGACATTTCTAGGTAGTTAAATCAGTTTCCAAAATACTTTGATGCAAAACTATACCGACGCTTAATAGTGCATTGGTTAAATCTAGCACAAAACCGACAGGTAGGCACGTTGAGATCAGGGCCTAGGCAAGGAATACAGTATAAATGGAAATCCTTATGAGGTATTTGCTTCCCATAAGTAATATAATTAACTTTTTCTGACATCGGTAAAAAGCAAGAAAAAAAGTTTCCCCAACGGGGTACTTAGCTTTAGTGAAGACTTCGGTTCTGAAACTCTAACTAGAATATTTCAGTAGTTGGCCGACCGGCACTTGCGAAATGCTTCTGCTTCGGGCACCGTGCGGCAAGAAAGACTAAAGAAAATGGCGTCAGTTGCATCTTTTATACCCATGACGACCTGATGTCATGGAAGAGAAGACAGCAACCGACACAGGACCCAAGACTTTGGAATTCAGGCCGACTGAGGGCAACCTGCCAGCAGATTACCCCAAATGTAATGACTGCAACAGTGAAACACGAATAACATCTGACTTGCTTCTGGGATGCTTCGTCTGAAGGCTTAAGTTTGTGTGGTCTGTCCCTTTCTTTAGCTTTTCATTTTTTGGGAATATCTACAGACTGCTGACTGACGGATGCCATTTTGTAATGCAAGGAACTATTTTGGAAATGCCTAGCTACAAATTCAGCTCTATGGCGAATAGTACTTAAATTGAAAAGTGCACAGAACCGACAATGGAGACGTCGTGGTCTGTGCCTCAACAAGTAATGCAAAAGGTATGGAAGTCTCGGTGTGGTATTTGTTTTCCACAGCAGAGACAATTATTGACTTTTTTGGACATCGGTTTGTGCAAGAAAAAGGTCCCTAATGGGGTACTTCGCTTTAGTTGTTTTCAGATTCAACTTCCACTCTGACAACGAGCGACTGGCACACACACAAATTGCTTTTGCTTTGGGCTTCATGGTAAGAAAGAATGATGTAATGGCGCCGGCTGCTCTGCTTTATACCACTGATGACCTGACGTCAGTCCACAGGCGAAAGCAGCTGGCGCAGGGGAAAAGCTAGACTCTGGTATTGGGACCGACAGAGGGCTACCCAGCAGGGATAACCCAGAAGTGATGACTGCAACAGTGAAACACAGAGCATCTTTGCTTTCTTTACGTACTGGTTTAAGTTGCTTAGATCCAAAATGGGTCTGAGGTCCCCTGTTTTCTCTGGCACTAAAAAGAAGTGTGAATAAGTTCCAAATCCTATTTGGTCTGGAGGGACGTTTTGGAGGACTCTCTTGTCTAGCAAGTTTTGGACTTCTTGGGCTGCTGGCTTCCTCTGACTGGGTGAAATGTCAGGAGGTTTCTTCTTTTTACAAGATGGAAGAATGGAAAATGGTATGTAATAAGACCGGGTTATTATGCTTAGCACCCATGCATACTTGCCCAGGCGTCTGGGTGCAAAGACAACCAACCCCCGACTGCCTCCAGAGTTGGACAGTCCATTGCAATTATGGTGACATCTACCAATGAAAACTTCTCCTGTGCCTCTGAAGGAATTGTCACTGCATGGATTTTGGCAAGGTCCACAAGATCTTTGGAACCACATCTTCTTGCCACCTCTCTGGTTTCTAGAAAAGGTTTACTGGGGCGTAGAAAACTTGATTCCTACAACAGAGTCTTTCCATCTTGTTCACTGTGGGTAAGCATCTCTTTTACTGATGGTTGAAACAAAGACGTGCCATCAAATGGGGTGTTAATAAAAGATGTCTTGAGTTCCGCAAAGTTGCAAAGCTGCATCCAGTCATGTCTCCTTATGGCAATACCTGAACTGGCTGCTCGTGAGATGTCGTCAGCTGTGCCACAGATCAACCTCATCAAAGCATTGTATATGCACAAAAGAGTGGCCAGTTGAAAGGATGCTCATTTGAAATCCTCAGCAGACATGGACTTGAGTATTTTAAAGCTCTTTGGTTAAATCTTGCTGAAGAAGACTAAAATCTGCCAGGTAATTTAGTGACCTCAGGGCAAAGGCTGCCGAAGCAAAAAAATCACTTTCCAAACCTATCCATCGCTCTAGTCTCCCTGTGAGGCAGAGTGACAGCAGAGCTATGTTCCGCTAGCTCTTTCTTGGTGGCTGGTACCACCATCACAGCATCAACCGGGACCCCTTTGCTTCAGTGCAGTCTGTCGGTCGGTGGGGCCAAAAACTTAGAGTCTTTTAAGAATAGGTTTGAGACTATCTGGCTCCTTCCAAGCCCGAGGGGCAAATAAATCAGGAAGTTCATCCACCAGAGGGTAATCCAAGATGTAGGTGGGGCCAGAACCAAAAGCCTCCAAAAACAATGATTCTTCTGGTGAAGACTAGCCACCTTTCTGTTTCAGGACCTCTAGAATAATCTCCAAAGGCGATGTTATCTGGTGGTGATCTGGGGACCCCTCTCCATCAAAATCGATATCCTCCTCAACAGACTCCAATGGGGAGTCAGTGTGTCTCCTTTTACACATTCTCTTCTGATGCATCTCCTCTGTGGGATGTTCAGGTGAGATGTCAGAAGAGGGGGAATGTTCTTGCAATGGAACTGGTGGGACACTTATTGGTTCTGGCTGTCCCTGCAAAATAGGCCTGAGTGACTCAAGAGCTAGGAACTGATGAGGGGGAAGGAAGTAAAATCTGAAGCATGAGAGGGTGGTTCTCTGTGGAGAGAAAAAGCCCTTTCCACCACCTTGAAAGCAGACAGACCCAGAGAGACCCTAACCCACCTCCTCTTAGGTGAAACTCCCAACAAAGGCAGGACCAGACCCCCCCCCCCCCCCCAGATCTGAATGGTCTAAGACACAGGCTCCAAGAGGAACAGATGGATCCAACAAAAACTGGAGTCAAGCCTATCGTCTTGGATTCTGACACCGACATTTTGGCTCCAAGACCCATTCTGATCTGACAGTATTGGAGTAGAACTAGCCAAGGATATAGCTGGAGTGGTGGAAAAGTATTCCTCAAATCTGAAACAGACCTCTCAGGGATCTCAGATCCTGGGGCTCTGAAACCACAGGACAGATCAGAGGAGGAGAGAATACAGCTTTTAGAAGAAGTTGTTAGCATATTCATCAATCCGGCAGGGGGTTGAGTTGGTAAGATGCCCACCTAGATCTGAGCTCTGAGAAAAGTCATGCATCACCCTATCCACGTCTGCTTCCGATAAGCTACTGGAGGACCTAGAGCTGGAAGTGGAAGGAGGCTTCGAGTACTTCTCTGGGGTTTGAAATAACCTTGAAGGTAGGGTACGTGATATTGGCTTTACTGTGTACTCCGGAGTAGCCCTCTTAAAGGTGGAACCCTGCTTAAGATCTGAAGATCTACGATCTGAGGGAGTCATTGTTGGACTAATGGAAATTGCGGAAGTCTTAGGAACTGATTTATGAGTCTTAGGCTCTCAGTGTAGGATCTGAGAAGTTCTTAGCCTTTGTGGGAGGCTCCGAGGAAGACCTTGGGGACTCTGGAGCGTAGGAAGCTCTCCTCTCTGAAGGAGCTGACTTGCTATGTTTTGAGGGGGTCTGAACCCGTGTAGTAGAAGTGGAAGGCAGCAAACCTCTTGGTATCAGTTTATTGCGTTGATCCACTAAAGCTCTAGGGTTGGAAGTGGAGCATATTTTGCAAGAAGTATCTAAGTGATCAGCCCCTAGACAACACACGACTCCTTGGGTTCTTCCGACATCACTATGAAAAAACCCACAAGAGTCTAAAAGGAAAAAAAAATTCAAAAACATAAGCAAAAACAGACAAGTTTTTTTTTTGACAGATATAGAAAGAAAAGTCTGCTACCAACTATGGTTAGCAAGAAAATCCCCTAAAATATGTTACCAGCAGTGGTAAGAAGTACTACCTAAAAATGGTATTATAAAGAAAAAAGGGAAGGAAACTCCCTAACACCAGTGAAAGAAACTTAAGAGGAAGGACAGATTAATATGTAAAGAAGAAAAAAAAAAATCAATAAAGGTTTTATAACAACTCACTTCATAGCTCAAGAGCTTGGAAACCTGTGTCTGTTCGCAATGGCTGCAAATGAGATCTGAGGCTTTGGAGATGCCATAGTGCATTATGGGTACAGGAAGGAGCTTGAGAGCTGGATCCTAAGCATGGAATAAGTGGCGGAGTTGGATCCAAGGATCGGATATGAACTCATACGTTGAGGAAGAATGAAAAGGACAACATCAGATCCGATCAGTAAGTAAGTTTCCACTTAAAAACTATTCATCAGGCTGTCAATTCAAGACTCTCCAAACTGAATAAATAATGTGATATCAAAGTAGTGAAATTTTTCTTTGGCAAAACTGAAAATTAGCAAACCAATATGAGCAAATCATTTATACAATTAAAAGAAACCATGGGTTTCAGCAAGATTACAGCCCTGCATCTCCGAAACTAAAACAATGCTATGATCCGATCTATGCACCTTGAGGAAAGGCACATTTGCAGTACAGCAACCTCGGAGCATGGAGGTACAGTAAACTCTTCGTTAACCTGAAATCAAGCAACCGGCAAAATATATCAAAGAAATACAGTACAATTTTCATGTATTGCATTTTCTGCCCCCACCCCCACCCCAGAACCGTACCTTACATTTTTAGAGTTTTAAAAAGGAAGATGGAAATAAATCCCGTCTCCCCAACCTGAGAACAAGTCAAACAAAACAAATATAGGGGTACAGTATTAGTCAGGCCTAGTTTTAATAGCAACTCTCAAGCAATCAGAAATGAGAAGTTATGTACTTACCATAACGTTCCATGTTAGTTGTCTTCTCGCCTTCTTTCATGCTGGATGGGTTCGGAGCCCTCGGCTCCGACTCGGCCTATTACTAAAGCTCGAGAGCTATTTTTACTGGCTCGAGGCTAACCTATGTCCCATAATGCTAGGCATGATATACCCAGATCTCGTTTGATAGCCAACACTATGGACATACATGTCCCCACCATGACAGCGAATATATATATATATATATATATATATATATATATATATATATATATATATATATATATATCTACCTCTATACATCTAGGTATTGCCAGGCTAGGGGGAAGGAGGGTGGGACAAAAGAAAGAAGGTGAGAAGAAGACAACTAACATGGAACGTTATGGTAAGTACATAACTTCTCAATGTTAAGTTGTCAATCTCGCCTTCATTCTTGCTGGATGGGACAGCGTCCCTAGCACCTTAATCCTGGGTGGCTCAATGGAACAAACTCTTGAGTACAGTGGAACCACAATCAGCCCTACTTCTAGAGGTCATGTCCAGCTTGTAATGAGAAATGAAGGTATGAGGAGAGGCCCATGTGGCCGCTGCACAAATGGAATCCATTGGCAATCTTGCCTGAAAGGCTACTGAAGAAGCTAATGCTCTGGTTGAATGAGCTCTGGGCTTAATAGGGAGCTTTTATGCCTCAATTGGTAAATCAACATGATAACAGAGGTCAACCACCTGGACAAGGTTACTTTGGAAACTGGCCGGCCTTGTTTCCCTTCCGCGTAAGACAGGAAGAGCTGTTCTGATTTCCTCATCTGCTTGGTTCTATCCAGGTAGAAGCGTAATTGATGGTGAACGTCTAGACAATGTAACTTCCGTTCAGACCTATTGGTATAAAGTGGGAAGAAAACGGGAAGATAGATGGTCTGATTCAGATTTTTTTCAGAGAGTACTTAGGACTAATCCATCCTTTTTACCCAAAGTGACACTCTATCTTTATGAAAAACAAGACAAGGAGGGCGAACACAAAGGGCTTGAAGCTCTGATACCCTTCTCGCTGAAGTGATGGCTACTAAAAACAGAGTTTTCCCAAGAGTGCAACTTTAATGAACAGGAAGCCGAAGGTTCAAAGGGAGGGAGAATTAAAGACGATAGCACCAAATTTAGGTCCCATGGTGGAGGAGGATCTTTTACCGGGGGCCTAAGTAAGAGGGTTCCTTTTAGAAAGGCTTTACAAAGTTTGTGTGATATAATGCTGGTCTCTGACAATCCAACATGAAAATTCGCAATGGCTGCCAACTGAACTCTGATGGTGGCTGAAGAAGATCCCATTTGAAAAAGTTCTGCCAAAAACTCTAAGACTGTATGGACAGGGGCTGTAAAAGGGTCAACTTGTTTCTCCCCTGCCCAAACAGAGAAACGCTTCCATTTGCTAGCATAAGTCTTTCTGGTAGTAGACTTGTGCGAAGCGAGGATGATGTCACGAACTGAATGAGAGATTGAGGGAAGCCTGGCTAGGGTTGGAAGTGGAGCAACCAAGCTGTGAGGTTGAGAGATTGGAGAGACTGATGCAGCCCGCCCGACTGATGTGTCAGAAGATCTGGCGCTGGGTCCAGATGCCAGGGTTGATCTAGTAGAAGACGTTGCAGGAACGGAAGCCAAATTTGTCGAGGCCAGTAAGGGGCAACAAGGATCATTCTGGATCTCAAAACAGTTGCTTTCTGGATCAGCTGAGTAATTAAGGGAAAAGGGGGGAAAGCATACAGAAGACCCCGGGGCCAATCGTGGACTAGAGCATCTCTGGGGGGAAGACCTGGGAGAGGGAAGAGGGTGAAGAAGTCTGGGCACTTGCTGTTTTGAGGGGTTGCAAAAAGAGCGCAGCAAGGCTGACCCCACCCCCTGAAGATTTTTTCTGCTACTAGCTGGTTGAGAGACCACTCGTGGGGCATGAGAATGGCTCTGCTCAGCCTGTCCGCTATGACGTTGGACTTCCTGGGGATATGCGTTGCTACCAGAAACCGTTGAGAAGAGATCGCCCACTGCCACAGTCTGAGTGCTTCTCGACATAGGGGGTAGGACCTGGTTCCGCCCTGCCTGTTGATGTACCACACTACAGACATATTGTCTGTCTGAATTGCAATAGTCCCAGTGGGTAGAGAGTCTTGAAGGGCCTGCAATGCTAAAAGTACCGCTCTCATTTCCAAGACATTTATGTGCAGGTGGCTTTCGAAAGGCTGCCATGTGCCCTGGACTGTCCTGCCCTGAAAATGCCCCCCCACCCGATCAGGGAGGCATCCGTTGTCATAGTAGCCACAGGAGGAGGAAGGACAAAGGGTCTGCCCTGAAGAACCTGAGGGGAGACCATCCACCACGAAAGGTGTCTTTTGCATGACTAAGTGATTAGAATGCTGTGTGACATTGGAAGCTGTTGAAAGACCACTGGGAAAACAGCATCCATTGCAGGATCCGCATGTGAAAACGAGCTAGGGGGAGTAATGTGATAGCTGCTGCCATGAGACTTAGGGTTTTTAGTACGAATCTGGCCTGGACTCTGCTCTCTTGTAGTAGGATTTAAACATGACCTCGAATGTCTGAAATCCTTTGTACAGGCAGTTTTGGACAGTTCCACAGTGTTTAAAACGGCGCCTACGAAGGTAATAGACTGACAAGGCAGACTTTTTGGAGTTTATAGAGATACCTAGCTCGTTGCAAATTTGGAGGGTATAAACTCTGGAATGGAGTAGCTGACGCTTGGTGGTGGCAGTAAGGAGCCAGTCGTCTAAGTATGGAAACACCTGGAATCCTTTTCGTCTCAGGTGAGCCGCAACCACTGCCATGCATTTGTTAAACACCCTGGGGGCTGTGGTGAGGCCAAAGGGCAGGGCTTAGAATTGGTAGTGACTGGCTCCCAGCCGGAAGCGGAGAAACCTCCTGGAGTGCCTGTTCATTTTGATATGATAGTACGCATCCTGAAGGTCTATAGAGCACATCCAATTGTCCTGACCCAGGAAGGGTAGAATGGACTGAAGCGTGACCATCCGGAATTTTGTTCTTTGAACAGACTTGTTCAGCCTGCTGAGATCCAAAATAGGTCTCCAGTCCCCTGTCTTTTTTGGTACCAAAAAGAACTTGGAGTAGACTCTGGATTCCTTGCTGGTCTGCTGGGACTGGCTGGATGGCTCTTTTTTCTAGCAGCTTTGAAATTTCTAGTGCTGCTTGATCCCTCAGACCGGGTGGAACGTCTGGAAGGGGCCCTTTTGGCGGTTGTGGGGTCTGAATAAAGGGAATTTTGTAACCCTCTTATAAGATCGACCATACCCAATTGTCTTGTGTGAGGGAATGCCAGGCTTCTGGGTACAGTGATAGTCTTCCCCAGACTGCCTCCGAAGGTGGACAGTCGGGCAGCTCCTCAGGGGTGCTGGAAAGGTTTGTCAGAGAAGGAATCTCTGCTACCCTGATTCTGCGGACCCCCCCTGCCCCTCGGGCGGCGTCTATTATTGTTCCCTCCTCTGCCTCTGGAGGGAAGCTCACCACGTGCATCAGGCAGTACTCCCTGAGGTTTGCGGAACCATATTTTCCCACCTTTCTGACCCTTAGGGTATGGTCTAGAAGTGGTAGAAAAACGGACACCTACAGCACAGAGTCTTGACTTCCTGCTCGCACCTGGTCAATGTATCCTTCACTTGAGGTCCAAACAAGGCAGAACCATCAAAGGGGGTGTTAGTGAAGGACGCCTTGAAGGGGTCAGCAAAATTGCAAAGTCGCATCCAGGAGTGTCTCCTTAGAGCAACGCCCGTGCCTGCAGCCCTACTCGCTCCATCGGCTGCATAGGAATTGAGCCGCATGGAGGAGTTGACAATAGAGTTCAGGGTCCCCAGCTGGGAGTTGATCTTTTCCGGAGACCCCGCAGCTGATGGGTCCTGTAAGGTATCATCCAGTTCCTTGAGAAGGTCTCTCTGGAGACGGGTGAAATGGCACAAATAATTCAGCGACCGCATAGCGAAGGTCGCTGAGGAAAACATCCGCTTGCCATACCTGTCTATAGTCCTAGATTCCTTATTAGGAGGATGGACAGGTACTGAAGGGTCAGCCAACTCCTTTTTAGTGGCAGCCACCACCATGGCATCAGGGACGCCCTTAGTTAGAAACTGCTTGTCAGAAGGGGCAGTAATAAACTTTGTAGGCCTCCGGGGAGCTGTTTCCATAGTATCCGGAGCCGTCCACGCCTTACGAGCCACCACATCCATGAGCGGGTCGAAAGGCGGAGACACCCAGGAGGTGGAAGGGCGAGAACCGAATGCATCCAGGTACACCGACTCGTCCTCAGAAGGGTTAAGGGCAGACCAGTTTCCCCTCTGCTTAAGAATCTCCAGGATGTCAGAAAATGAGACATCCTCAGAGGGGGATCTTGGGGACCCTTCTGAGTCATCCAAGTCAGTGTCCGATGTGACTGACTCAGGGGAGTCTACATGCTTCCTCTTGCATTTTCTCTTTCGAGGGGCTCCCTGAAGGATCAGGGGAGGCCTCGGAAGAGGAGGATATGCCCAATGGGGCTACCTGTAGCATCGGTTCTCCACGCTCGGGATCGGGAGAGCGGGTAGAGACTGAAGCAGGCACCATAGAGGGAGGAGCCGAAGGAGCTGACCGTGGTGCAGGCACAGGGGCCAGCACACTCCTCATGACCTCAAAGGCGCCCCTATCAGGCAGGGAAGGGGGTCCCCACTCCGAAGAGACAAGGACTCCTCCCGGCACAGAGAGGGACGGCTCCGAGGCTGATGTCGGGGCCGAACTCACCTGCGCCGAAGCTCCGAGAGGGAGAACGGGGTCGGACGAGGGTCCGATGTCACTCGCCCCCTCGGAGCCGGCGAGAGAGTCCTGGCGCCCGGATCCCTCCAAGGATGGAACCAAGGAAGAGATCGGAGCCGATGAGGGAGCCGAAAGGAGTGGTATCGGCTCCAACGTTCCGACGGTCCCGACCCCTAAGATCTCCGGCTCCGAACACACAGAAAGAGTCGGAGGAGGAATCGAAGAGGGAGTAGTGAAAGCCACTGCCTGATGAGGAGGGCTATGCAACATTTGGGCCAGTGCCTGCGACTTAAGTAGTCTGCTAACCACCCTCTCGAGGTCATGGTCCGACAGCCTGGAAGACCGAGAGGAATGGGACCTGTGACTCCGCTCCGATAACAAGGGAGACTTCGGAGCCGAATGGACAGATTCCAGGGAAGGAGACCTGGAACGCTTCTTGCTGGAAGACGGCTCCGACAGCTGAGGCCTCGAATCATCGGTACCGGCCGGAACCGATGCAGTGGTAGTAGTAGCACCAATCAGCGACGGCTCCGAACATGGAGCCGACGGTTTGGCGGGCTTGGAAGGTTTACCGGACAAAGGCTTAGCCGGGGAACCTTCAGGCTTTAACAAGCCTCTCAAAGTAAGTTTGTTTCTGCGTTCCTGCAGGACTCTTGGACTGAACTCATGGCAGACAGAACCTGCAGGTGCAGAGGGCCCAAGCAATATACACAAGAAGTGTGACCGTCTATCAGAGACATCTTCTGACAGCACGAGTCACACTTCTTGAAGCCCGAGACCTTGGTGTCTTTCAACATCCTGAAACAAGGATGACGGGCAGAAAAAGACAACTCTGGGAGGTCTAGTCACAATCAGTCAAACCCACACACACAAAAAGGTTGTAACAGACCAAGAAATAAACAAAAAAACCCACACTATTAATACAGATTAACTAGGCACACACATACATCTACAGACAAAAAAGTATGGAAGAGGTTTGGCCAAGGGCCTAACTATTAGGTGAGGGGAAAAACTGTATTAAAAAACTACTAAGAGGGAATCCTAAACAGGGATCTAAAGGGTAGTAGCTATAAAACACTATCGCTAAGATTTTAACCCAAAAAGCTGACTAAAAATAAGAAAAATATTAATACAACCTGGAGCCGGCAAAAAGACACAACCTCGTAGCTGAAGCGGCAAACGAGATCTGGGTATATCACGTCTAGCATTATGGGACATAGGTTAGCCTCGAGCCGGTAAAAATAGCTCTCGAGCTTTAGTAATAGGCAGAGTCGGAGCCGAGATTTGGCTCCAAACCCATCCAGCAAGAATGAAGGCGAGATTGACAACTTAACATCTATACGGCATCTACCAATCCCCAAGGGTGCCAGATAACAGTTGACTGTAGTTAACTTCAAAGATTTACACACATGCACACAAAAATCTTTTCTACATAATAGGTATGAGAACCAACCTTCATGAACATGAAAGTGAACTCCATGGCTGACAATATTCCAACAGACAGACATGTCGCATGTCAGGCCTACGCAACATTCCTACTGTGCCAGACATAACAGGACAGTGAAGGATGAAAGAAATTGCTTAAACAGTGGCCAGGAAAATGTGGTCAAGGCAATCAGAACCAAAAGCCTGTGCTCACTGCAGCAAGAGAGCATACTGAGGAATTTCGTGACACTGCATCAAGGCAATCTGCATACCAAAGAATGGCAGATTGTGTCATGTCTTATCAGAAATGTGTCTGTGTGTACTTGCGTGTGGGTATTTGTGTATAGCACTATGCTTGTATGAAGGTTTGTATGTTGGGATGCACATGGTCTGGAAATGAACAGTAGCAGAATGCACTAATGTTCTGGTGTGTTTTAGTGCGTAGCATTAAACTAGCTTAAGTTCTACCAATTCCTTCAAACTGGATGCGCTCTTTGAACCTCATGCTACCTCCAGTGAATCTTCTGAAATTGTCAGTGAGTCATCTGAAATTAACAAAATGGTTTTATGGGCACATTGGTAAAGCTGTAACTGTAATAAAACCCTATTAACTAGCAGAACAGTGTTTTCCATACTTACTCTTCAGGTTTGATGCCCAGCCGCTCTCCTTTATCCATGTTCAGAACACCTGCTCCTTGACCATAACCATAACCTTTAGGGCCATACTTCTTTCCATAACATGACTTGCAGTAAATTTCAGTATCATGAATTGCCACCGTTGTACTGTCCAAATTTTTTCTGCATACCACTGTGAAACAACCAGAGAAGTGCAGTTTTGCAGCCCCATTATTATAACACTGGTATACAAAATGAAAAAGCTTCCACATTTTTGTGACTCTTAGGTAACTACAGAACAAATTCCAAAAAAGTAAGCATCGTACATTGCAGCATGCAAATGTGTTCTCTATGTTTTAGCACTATAACAATGTTGTCAAACAAGTTAACATCTCTTTTTACAATAATGAGACAAAGCAGAACTACACAAAGAAAATATGTTTAGATTCTTTTTAAATCACGTTTCTGTAGTATTATTAATGAAAAAATAAAAGTATTATTAAATTCTGCCAAATTTGGGTAGTATAATTAATAAAATGGTTGTCAAAGAGGACAACACCCCTTCATTACAGTTTTTGACACAATATTATCTTGTAAGAACTTATGCTTAGATTGCTGCATAAGGTCATCATACCTGAAGAGATGAATTTAAAGGTATACATTATTAACAAGATTCAAAAAGCCTTCTCCAATTATTTTCTGTAGTACGGTATGTAAAAATTTAAGAATAGCCCTAGAATATCACATCTGTCCACCTACTGTGTCACAAGTAGTATAATTTAATACATTTCATAGGTCCCAGAGATCCCATGTCTGCCCAAAGTACAATTCTATGAAAAAAAAAATTATAAAAATAAAGCAGATTATGCACAGCTGCATATCCATTCTCTAGATGAGACATTAAATGAAGTTCCCAGCTACTTGACTAGGTATTAGCCCAGACTGATAAACAAGATCTCACAGTACTCATTAAAAAGTAGGAGGTGCTTAATTACAATTCATCTGATTATACTATATGCATTTCCATTAATATATACTTCCCCATAAACGATCACAATCTTTTGTCTGAAGACATTACAAGTACCTTCATTTATATATTCACATGAAAACAAATTGTCATGCACACACAATTTATTTCTATCTATATATTTACCTGTATATCTATATATGGCCTCACCCACACTTGCCTTTCTACCACAACCACATGTTTACATTATGTGCCACATATTCACTTCTCCTGGTTTACTATAACATTCTTCACATCTTTTCCACAGCAACCATTCAGCTGAAAACCATTATATGCTATTTAACCACCTCAGTTTCCTTTCATTTCTATACTATTCACATTATTTCATAATTATTTCTCTAGAACTTTCAAATGTAAATTGCTCTCAAAAACTCCCCCAAACCTTAACTTTTACATTACAAAAACATGCTTCGATGCCTCCGCTACACCACACAAATTATACTAACCTTTCCTCTTGTACTTTATATTTCATACTCACCTTCACAGGCAATTATCTAAGAACCACCACACCACAACAAATCATCTTCATGGAATTTTTCATACATTTTTTTTTTCATCACAAGTTTTACCTGTTTTCCCAAGTTGCTCTTTCTGTCATTTTCCGGGACTTTGCTCAGATTTTTCATATTTTAATATGGAATACATATATTTACCTATATAGTCTTATCTCATCACTATCACTTTCCCTTTTCTTCGTACTTCCCCTCAGCCATAAACCCTCACATTTTTATGTAACAAGTTTCGTATTGCTTTTTCCTTCTTTCCTGTTACTACTTACAACATCCACAATATACATACATACTTCTGTGTTACAGGACATACTTTCACCACAAAACATTGTTTTTTACTTCATGTAACATTTTTTCCCTATTGCAACAAGTTTATTCCATGTTTACCAACATTATTCCCAATGCATGTCATTCATAACACAATAAACCCCTTTTTTTTACCACATCGCCAAAAACATTACTTTTCCCCTTACTTAATTTCAATCATACTTTAAATGCTTTTCCACCTCCACTGCCACCTCTCTCATCCATCCTTTACACAACAACCTGCAAATTACATAATTAATGACATTTTATTTCCTTCCTTACTTCTCACCTTGCTTCACTCATCTTCTCTGCACAATTTCTTGTAATAGGTATTATTACTAAAACAAATAATTCCACTCAAAGGAACTGCATTCTTGTTTGACCCCTTTTCTTACTTTGACTCTCTCAACTTTACCTAATCCAAGTACTTTCATATACAGTGCAATGAAAAAGAATTTGCCCCTTTCCTGATTTCTTATTTCTTTGCATGTTTGTCACACTTAAATGTTTCAGATCAAACAAATTTAAATATTAGACAAAGATAACCCAAGTAAACACAAAATACATTTTTTAAGTGACGATTTATTAAGGAAAAAAAACTATCCAAACCTACATGGTCCTATGTGAAAAAGTAATTGCCCCCCCCTTGTTAAATCATGAAGTAACTGTGGTTAATCACATTTTTGGGAAAACTGAGTTCAATTTCACTAGTCACACCCAGGCCTGACTACTGCCAGACCTGTTGAATCAATACATCACTTAAATAGAACCTGTCAGACAAAGTGAAGTAGGCCAAAAGATCTGAAAAAGGAATACATCATGCCGCGATCTAAAGAAATTCCGGAACAGATGAGAAACAAAGTAATTGACATCTATCAGTCTGGAAAAGGTTACAAAGCCATTTTTAAAGCTTTGGGACTCCAGTGAACCACGGTGAGAGCCATTATCCATAAATGGAGAAAACATGAACACTGGTGAACTTTCCCAGGAGTGGCTGGCCTACAAAAATTACTCCAAGAGCACAGAGATGACTCATCCAAGAGATCACAAAAGAACCCAATCTAGAACATCTAGAGAACTGCAGGCCTCACTTCCCTCAGTTAAGGTCAGGGTTCATGACACAACCATAAGAAAGAGACTGGGCAAAAATGGAAAAATGGCATGCAAGGCAGAGTTCCAAGGCAAAAACCATTGCTGACCAAAAAGAACATAAAGGCTCATCTCACTTTTGCCAAAAAACATCTTGATGATCCCCAAGACTTTTGGGAAAATATTCTGTGGACTGACTAAACAAAAGTTGGAAGGTGTGCGTCTCGTTACAGCTGGTGTAAAAGTAACACAGCTTTTCAGAAAAAGAACATCATGCCAACAGTCAAACATGGTGGTAGTAGTGTGACGGTCTGGGGCTGCTTTGCTGCTTCTGGACCTGGACGACTTGCTGTGATTGATGGAACCATGAATTCTGCTCTCTACCAAAAAATCCTGAAGGCGAATGTCTGGCAATCAGTTTGTGACTCAAGCTGAGGCGCCCTTGGGTTCTGCAGCAGGACAAGCAAGTCCACCTCTGGATGGCTTAAAAAAATGAAGTGAAGGTTTTGGAGTGGCCTAGTCAAAGTCTGGACTTGAATCCAATTGAGATGCTATGGCATGACCTTAAAAGGCAGCTCAAGCTCGGAAACTCTCCAATATGGCTGAACTAAAACAACTCTGCAAAGAAGAGTGGGCCAAAATTCCTCAAGAGCGAAGTGAAAGACTCATTGCCAGTTATCGGAAATGCTTGCTTGCAGTTGTTGCTGCTAAGGGTGGCACAACCAGTTATTAGGTTTAGGGGGCAATTACTTTTTCACATATGGCCATGTAGGCTTGGATAGTTTTTTTCCCTTAATAAATAAAATCATAACGTAAAAACTGCATTTTGTGTTTACTTGGGTTATCTCTGTCTAAAATTTATATTTGTTTGATGATCTGAAACATTGAAGTGCGACAAACATGCACAAAAATAAGAAATCAAGAAGGGAGCAAATAACCCAAAACAATAATGTCGAAATAATCTGCTCTAGAGTTCAAATTAATACTACTAAATCAATAAACATCATTTGTGCTTATCTGCCTCCAGGAAATAATATCCCCACATTAGAACAACTTCTTGAACAACTCTCAAATTACCTCCCCCAAGAAACACTACTTCTTGGAGACTTTAACATTGACTGGAAATCTTGTAACAATGCTAACCCTACTTCCCATTTAAACCTTTTTGGTTTCAAACAACTAATTGATAGTGCCACTAGAATAAATAAAACAAGCAAAAAAGAAACCACCTTAGACTGGGTTCTTACAAACTCCCCTCACAAAGCTACAAAACTGGCATCCTTCCTGATGACCTTAGCGATCACTCCCTCACATATGTCATTAGAGCTAAAACTCATCAAAACTTACCTACCTCACATAGAACACTATATTCAAAGAAACAATTTAATCCCCAAAGATTTCAAACAGAACTCTCACAATACAATTGGACCCCTCTAAAGCACCTCTCTCTCAACAAAGCCATAGAATATTTCAACTCAGCATTCCTTACAATCCTAAACCACCATGCCCCAAGTCGTACCATTAGAATAAAGACCAGAACAGCACCCTGGCTTACCTCTAATACTAAACAAAAGATCAGGCTTAAAAATAAATCTTGGAAGAAATGGCGCTCCTCTAGAAACCCAACAGACTATCAAACCTTTAGAGAGCTCAGAAACAAAACCAAAAATGCTATTATTTCAGACAAAAAGAACTACTATGTAGAACTTCAGCAATCCACAAAAAAAGAACCAAAAAGGTTCTGGTCTACTATCAATCATCTACTTACCCCAGGTAAAATAGTAACACCTAACCCACAGAATCTAGACCCTGATATAGCCAATAACTTCAATAGCTTCTTTACTACTTCCATACAAACACTAGCAAGCCATTTATCCCCTGAT
>NC_056745.1:483856284-483918784 GCF_019279795.1 Protopterus annectens
AACCCTGAACTAACCTGCCCAGACAATGCCCCTCCGCACCCTGTCTGGGAGGCATCCGTTGTCAGGGTGGCCACCGGAGGGGGGATAACAAAAGGTCTTCCCTGATTCAGATTGGATGACTGAAGCCACCAGCGGAGGTCCCGTTTGCACATTTCTGTAATCAGTATGAGATGATTGAGGGGGAGATTCTGAAAAGACCATTGTGTCGATAACAGCCACTGAAGAATCCTCATGTGCAATCTTGCCAGTGGAACTAGGAGAACCGTGGCAGACATCGAACCTAAAAGTTGCAGGACCATCCTGGCTGGGGCTTTGGATCTTGGAAGCAGGGCTTGGACTTGACCTTGTAAAGTTTGAATCCTTTCGGTAGGAAGGAAGACGCGCATCAATTTTGAGTCTATCTCTGCTCCTATGAACCTTATGTGCTGAGAGGGCAGCAAGACAGACTTTGACCAATTGAATGTAATTCCCAGGGAAGCACCCAGGGAGATGGTGGCTTTGAGGTTGTCTATTAGTAGATGCCTGGTGGTGGCAGTCAGGAGCCAGTCGTCCAGATAGGGAAACACTTGGAATCCGAGACTCCTCAGGTGAGCAGTCACTACTGCCAAACACTTGGTGAACACCCTGGGGCTGTGGTGAGACCAAAGGGCAGTGCACAAAATTGGAAATGACTGTCTCCCCAGGCTGAAGCGCAGATACCTCCTGGACGCTTGATGTATCGGTATGTGATAATAGGCGCCCTTGAGATCTATGGAGCACATCCAAACATCCTTCTCCAACAATGGGAGAATGGATTGTAAAGTGACCATTCGGAATTTGGACTTCATGACGGACTGGTTTAGTTTGCTGAGATCCAATATTGGTCTCAGGTCCCCTGTCTTTTGGCACTAAAAGAACCTTGAGTAATTTCCGATCCGATCTGGTCTGTGGGGACCGGTTGATGACTCCTTTTCTAGCAGCTTTGAAGCTTCTGCGGCTGCGATTTCCCTTTGACTGGGTGGTGGGTCCGGGATTTTTGGACGGTGGGGTGAGTGTGTGAAGGGAATGGTGTAACCTCCGCATTAATCCAAGCACCCATCTGTCCTGAGTGATAGACTCCCAGGCTTTTAGGTGCTTGGCAAACGGCACCCGACTGGCTCGAGCAGCACAGCCGGGCAATCCCTCATGAAGTGTGGGAGGCTGAAGAGCCACGAAAGGACTCGCGATCTCCAGAATTGCGGGCCCTCTGCCGCCTCTGGGACGGCGCTCCCAGAAAAATTTCCGCCCTCTGCCTCTGGAAGGGGAATCTTCCTGCTGTTGAGGAAAAACTTCCGTGATTTGCGGAACCACATCTTCTCCTCCTTTAGCCTTGGGATAAGGCCGAAAGGGAGTGGAATAACGTGCACCCACGGCAGATAAAGTTTTTCCCTCTTGCTCACAGCGGTAAGAGTGTCTTTACCTTAGGTCCATACAATGAGGACCCTTCAAAGGGAGCGTCGGCGATGGAAGACTTGAAGGCCTCCGCGAATGACACAAACGGAGCCAGGCTTGTCTCCGTAGAGCCACGCCTGTGCCTGCGCTGCCCGCCCCTTCGGCCGCATATGAAATGAGCCTCATGGACGAGTTAGAAATCGAGGTAAGGATAGCCAACTGAGAGCTAACCGACTGGGCTAGCTGCTCAGGTAGGTTACCTGAGAGGGAATCTGACAGCTCCTTGACCAGATCCCTCTGTAGCCTGGTAAAATGTGCCAAATAATTCAGGGACCGTAGTAAAGGCCGCTGAAGTCAGGGTGCGCTTCCCGCATCGTCCATGCTCCTAGACTCCTTATTAGGAGGATGGACGGACGCTGAAGCCTCTGCCACGCCCTGTTGTGTAGCAGATGCCACCACCATGGCATCTACAGCCACGCCTTTGTCAAGAACTCCTTCTCGGGTGGGGCAGACAAAAATTTGTTAGGGCGAGAAGGCACTGGTTCCACAGTATCTGGATGTTCCCACGCCCTCCGACAAAACCAAATCCAGGAGCTCGTCGAAGGGCGGAGACACCCAGGAGGTGGAGGGCTGAGCCCCAAAGGCCTTGAGAAGCACTGACTCATCAGCAGAGGGGGGTTTGGATATCCAGCCGCCTCGTTGCTTAAGGATCTCTAAAATGTCTGCGAATGAGACATCATCCGAGGATGACTTTGGGGACCCCTCCGCATCATCAAGATCAGTGTCCGATGTAAGAGACTCAGGGGAGTCCACGTGCTTCCTCTTGCACGATCTCTTCCTTGGGGCTCCTCCAAGACAACTCAAGAACCCTCAGGAGGAGGGGAACCCCAGTGGGGTAACCTCAGGCCCCGGGCTCCGCTGCCTAGGGACAGGGAACTGCCAAAGACCCAGTCTCCACGCCCAGGAAGGTGCCGGTAAAGCCGTAGAGATGGTCAAGAAGACTTGGCCAAGGCACTCCTCATAGCTCTGAAAGCCGGACCCCAGAATCCTGGGAGTGTCCGTCCCGGAGCCATGATAGCAGACGGAAGTCCTGCAGCCAAGCACCGAGAGGGAGGCTCGAACCGACAGCATAGGTCCCAAACGCCACCCCCGGGTCCGCCGAAGAAGTCCGTGCCAAACTCGGACCCGGCCGGGTTGGAGTAAGGGTCGGAGCCGACCCTAGGATCTCCACCGGCTCCAACAGCACCTGCTCCGACGGAGCCGAAGCGGTCGGAGGAGGAACGGCAATGGAATGGGCTATCTGCTCCGAAGCCAATTGGGTCGGAGCCAAAACAAATTTTTGAAAGACTGGGGACTGGAACAGTCTTTGGAGCACCCTGTCTATGTCCGAATCTGACATCCTCGATGACCTAGAGGAGACTGAACGGGTTTGAGTTGGCCTCTCCAACGGCCCCAAGGGGCTAGGGGACCGGCTCCGAGGCGACTCGATAACTATCGGCGCCGAAAGAATACACAAACCAGTTTCCATCGGTGCCGAGGAGGACTTAGGCGCCGAGGAGGAAGTGTCTGAGCGGACAACCTTCATCGGCTCCGATACCAGTGGAGCCGATGAAGGTGACCGCCTCGATGCCCCAGCCATCGGCTCAAGCCAGAGGAGTCGAGACTGGAGGCATCGAGGCAGACCGTTCGCCTCGGCTCAAGTCCTTGGAGCCGAAGGAGAAGCTTGCCTATGTCTTTTGGCGGTCGGGTCAGACGGACTGGTCGGAGCCGACGCCTTTTCTTTTAGCAGGAGAAGGAGAGGATGCTAAAGCTTCTTCAAAAGAGGGATTTATAAGGCCTTTCAATATAAGCTTATTTTTCCTCTCTTGGAGGACCCTCGAGGAAAAAGCGTGACACACGCTGCAGGACTCCTGCAAATGTTTGCCCAAACAATATACACAGAGAGAGTGGTCATCCGTGATAGACATTTTAAAACTACATTTAGTGCACTTCTTGAAGCCCGAAGGCCTAGGAGCCTGAGACATTATAAGTAAAACTGAGTAACTCTCTCACAGACAAAACTCTGTTGGAATAGACTGACCCTACAAAGATTAACTTGCCGTTCACAATGATAGCCCGCAATTAAAATAAAGGCCAACTGAAGACATACAACAGTGAATAAATATATAAGGAATCAAAGAACCACTAAAGGTTCAAAAGGGATTAACTGACAGGAAAGGCCCTACGGATCAAGGGAGCCTGTAACCAGAACAAACACCAATCACACACAAAATTTCCACAAAAAAATTCTCAAAACACACACAACAGCACAGAGTAGCTGTTAAAACAACTTTTTGTGAAGAATTAGCAAATTTCTGACAGAAAAAGTTAGTGAAAAGACACTACTTAGCTCAGCCAGCTCGAGACCACGTCTTTGCTAGTTAGCGGCAAACGAGATCTGGGGGACTGGTAGTGGTGCATCCTGGGATATAGTAAGCTCAGCCAATAAGAGACTTCGCTCTTTGGCATAAGCGTGCCGAGTCGGAGCCGAGGGATCGGCTCCGAACCCATCAGTCAGAATGTAGGCGAGATAGGATCACATAACATCCTCCGCAGCAGAGGGTACAAAAAACAATCTCTATCTAAAGAGAATTTAAAATCACACACTTCACATCTTCTGGGAGGTTATGAGAATGTTGCCAGGCAAACCTCCTTAAAACTGTACCAGTGGCCATAGCTCTGTAAGTAGTATCAAAAGTCTCTCAAAAACTTTAAACAATGAGTTGTGGCTTGTGAGACAAAAAATTAAATCATTCAAAGCAGATTCTTCACAAAAGGAAACTACAAACATTCCGTGTACTTTCACAATTAGAACAAACTAATTTAAGAGCCCGACAATTAAAAATTCAGAAAAATCAAAGTTGCAGAAGCATACACTTCCCCCCCATACATCAGTTAATTCCAGTTCTGCACTTTCTGGCAAGAATGGGAACATGTGTTTAGCAGCAGGATTAACTAAAGCTACAGCTGCTGGGTTAGATTTGGGAAGAGTATATAACGTTCCATAGTCGCTAGTTTTTATACAATCTATCTGCCTTTTTAGGGGCAGCAGGTTGCCTATCAGGAAAACTGCTGGCAGATTCACATCATCCAATGCTGACAGTACTGGCAGAATGGGTGAAGTTTCTGGAAATTGTAACAGCTCGCAGAATTTTCTGAGGGAGTGATAAAACTTAGCATTCTCCTACTGAAAACTTTGGCACATTCTGATAATAATTTTAGAGGAAGAAGACCCCCATAGGGAGAATCTGATACCATGCTCGCCAATGAATCTGAATTAGAAATCTGAGAAGAAAACCCTGGATATGTCCCTTTATTTTCCTGTCCAGATTCAGTATCTTTAATCTCTTCAAGAAAAGAGGCACCATTTTTTCTTTTACCAGAAACCACCTCAAAGAACAATAGTCTGAACTGGACCTTAGGTAACCAGATCCAGTAAACTATTCCTGTTCAGGGAGTATCTTTAATCTCTTCAAGAAAAGAGGCACCATTTTTTCTTTTACCAGAAACCACCTCAAAGAACAATAGTCTGAACTGGACCTTAGGTAACCAGATCCAGTAAACTATTCCTGTTCAGGGAAATTTGAGAAGGAGCAGAAACAGTTTTTGGTTTCTTTCTGTTAAGAAAAATGGCAGGGTTGTTAATGGCTGAAGCAGCTGTTTCTCCAGGGATGGAATAATGAAGATTTCCTTGCTCCCCCTTCCAGGGCCGATAAGAGTTTCTTTCCTTTGCCCACTGAGGGGACCTCAACAGCCACAGAGGCCACAACTAGCTCCCATTCCAGAGTGGCTGCAGGTGCTCCACCAGAGGGATCTGGGGTACAAGACTAGTGGCCTGAGGAACCACATTTGGAAAACAATCACCCACCTTTGACTGAGGCAAATCGCTAGCCTGCTGTGGCGGCAAGGGCTGTTTGCTTAACCTTTTCTTTTTATGGCTGGAGCAAAGACCAACAGTGGGACCGGTAGTTTGCTCCATGGTCAAGCCAAAATGGTGTCTTTCCCCCCAGAAAAAAACAGCACAAGCTGGTAAAAATATAAAGTTGTAAAAAGTCACTTCCCCCAGTAAAAACACAGTAAAAAGTACTTAAATATACACTGCCTATCCAAGAAGTAAAAAAACAATTTTTCCAGTGAAAAATTTTTCAGACTGCTTTTAATAATGTTTAAACTGTCAGGAAAACATGTTCTCCCATTTAAAAGTACAGTTAAGTTGTGAGAGTTAATTAAAACACAAACCTTTAGAAAAACATCACTTTCCCAACCAGGGAAGTACAAGTAATAAATTAATATTTAAAAGTAGAGGGTTCTTCCCCAAAGGGAACTTTTCTGCCCAGCAAAAGAATGCAAGCAGACTGTGGATCCTTGAAAGCCTGCAGTAAAACCATCGTCTCTGTCGGCAGGAAAGCTCTGAAGGGCTTGGTATTCAAACCTGCCTTGTATGGAAGCTCAGCTCAAGCTGCCTAATATAGAGGAGCATCCACTGAACTCTCTAAGTACAGACCAATAGCCATACTATCACCACTTGCCAAAATCATGGAAAAGTGTGTGCATAACCAACTTATGTCCTATCTCATCCAAAACAAGCTACTAACTGACTCTCAACATGGATTTAGACCCCATCATAGCACGACTACTGCTCTCCTCTCTTACCGAGAAAATAAACTTTAACCGGAATAACAAAAATATATCCTCGGCTCTCTTTCTGGATATGTCGAAAGCCTTCGACATGGTAAACCACCAGTTACTCCTCAAAACCTTGGAAACCCTACATCTAGACACCCTAGCCCTAAACTGGTTTTAAGCCTACCTCGCAGGCAGACAACAGGCAGTTATGTGGCAGAACAAGCTCTCCTGCCTGCTACCAAACACCATAGGCGTTCCTCAAGGGTCCATATTAGGACCTCTTCTCTTTTCAATATTCATAAATGACCTCCACTCAGTTATCCCCAAAGCCACCTGCATCCAATATGCAGATGACTCAACTCTCATCTGTTCCAATCCCATCCTAGATAACCTTCTAACAACTACCCAACACAGCTTTACCATAGTTGAAAATTGGCTAACTGACCATCAACTCATCCTAAACCCAAAGAAAACCAAACTACTACTCTTCTACCCAACTAACAAAACGCCTATCACACAATTCACTATTCAATCCAATAATGGAACCATTATTTCACCCGATACCAATGCTAAACTATTAGGAGTAAACATTGACAATAAACTTCGATTTGATATCCACATCAACCAAACTATTAAAACAGTAAACAAAAAACTTGGGTCCTTATATAGGATAAAAACCTTCCTAACTCCAGCTGCTAGATTAGCTACTGCCCGCTCACACCTCCTATCCACCCTACTATATGCCTCCCCTGTCCTCATGAACCTTAACAAATCTGACCTTAATAGACTCTCATCTTGTTATAACTACATTGCTAGATTCATTACTGGCTTACCCTATAGAACACACCATTGTATTAACTTGAAAATAACTTGACTGGATAGAACTCCCTAATCTTCTTCAGGAGCACCAACTCATAGAAGCCTTTAAAATCCTGAAACATCCTGAGAACACCCCTGCTCTAAAAAACATACTAACCCCTTATACCAACCTAAGTTCACTTCGCTCATCAAACAAACTCTTAGTACAAACAAGCAAGTCCCATAACCTAGGTAGCGACACACTGTTTGCTAATATTATTGGCAAGGTGTGGAACTCTCTTCCCAATAACCTCACGTGTTTACCTTCACTAGCCCAATTCAAAAAAGAGCTAAAAATCCACTATAAATCACACTGGCTTTGTCCTTGCACAAACCCAGACTAACTCCTAAAAGAACTCTACCCTCTCCAAATCATAACAGTCCTATGAGCAATTCAACCTATTAGATCAATCTAGAACAACACATATTAACTAAAGAATAGGCCATTTTTGTCTTACTCAACTAATTGCGAATTATCGTGAATATAATGAACTGTAACCAACTGTAGTTTCTACTGTAAAAAAATTTTTTCATTGTAAACTATGTAAATTGTCTATATGTCTTTGTAACTATCTGTCATTGTTAACCCTGTCGGAGCTTTTCTCCCCAGGACTCCGCTGAAAATGGACATATATCCAGTCGGACTATCCCGGTCAACAAATGTAAAATAAATAAATAAATAAATAAATAAATAAATAAATAAATAAATATTCTGAGTGCACGGAAGGTGCCTAGAGGCTTTGGAAGCTGGTTGGCCATTATATCTTTGGCAGGATATAACCCATATAGCTAAGACACAGCCAATGTTGCCAGTGAACTGCCAATAGGTGTGTGTGTGTGTGTGTGTGTGTGTGTGTGTGTGTGTGAGTACACTAGTGCAAACTAACTTCGTGGGGCACACTGGTGTTATCTCAAAGATTAGTTTCTCTGCCTCACACACACTGACAAAAGGCACAGTACACTGTGGCTCCCCTGTGGCCCTGAAATGAATTAAGTGGATAAATGCAGAAAAAATACATGAATTAATATGTTATTTATTTTTTAAACAAAATGTATTAATTTATTCAAACGTCAGAACATACATACGCCATTTTAAAGTCATCTAGCCAAATCTATTTCATGTAAAAATGGCAAGAATTTTACAAAAACAGTTAAAAGTAGTAATAATTATTCCATACAATCCAGAAAGCACTTTCCTCAATTACCTCTAGGAGTATAACATGCCTCTTAAAGTAATTACATAGGGTTTAAGGGCACAGATCCTTAGTGCAGACCCCATGGCTCCTTGCCGCCAGGAGAGTCAAGCAGGTCCCCTTAAATGCTGCCAAAGTACACTGCTACACAAATAGGAAACCTAACCATAACGTTTTTCATAAAAGATGCCATTTCATCTGTATCACGCAACCTTTCTTAAATGATAAACTTGTCTCATTAGAATGAAAGACAGGGAAATTGGGAATTTCCATATCCTAGTAATTACTTCCTTAGTTAATAACATGGAAAACAGTTGGTATGCTTGTCTCATTATCTGGCCAGGAGTCACTAGGCCTGACAGCTCAACAAAAACCCACAGCATCCCAAAATATATGCAACCATGATAACCCTTCCCCACTTTTGACATCCCAACAACTGATGCTTGCATGTTAAATATAAAATACAATCAGTACAAGAATATTTATGCAGATATGTCCATTCAAATACTCTAAAGTGACAACATTTAGATGCATACCTGTGCATGAGGCTTACACGTTTCTCATTACTCTGGGGTCATAAAATTATTAATTTTTCCTCATTTTCTGACCATTTCCATACTAAATTCTACAGACATCTTTCTTGAGATAATAACCGTATGCATCATATCCAATAAAAATTGGATCTATTCTGGCTTATCTACCCCAGTAACCATCAATTTTTTTCTTACTTCCTTACTTCAGTAATTAGGCTTGTACAGTGCAGAAAGCCTCCATTCACAAAACTGACAATGTTTTTAAATGGGGGCCAAGGAATCACCCCTCTGGAGCAAGTAATTGGTGACAAATACAACTCTATATGGCTGTTCTCTAGACTTAAGACCATAAAAGACATCTGACTCTTCCTACTTCGTTACTATCCAAAACTGATCCAAGACTTTCTACCTCACCTTGTTGCCCTCAACAGTCCACACGACAAAAAAGCACCGCTGGACCGATATAAAGTAAGAGCAGGTAGCACAAAGCCACATATCTACTAGCAGCAGAAACTTCTCCCATGACTACCCTCAATCACTTACCATTGGAGCACAAGTTATTTAAAAGAAATTAGAGGTAGGCATCAAAGGCACACACTGAAAGCTATGACATAGCAGAAAAATAAATATTCATACTGTTAAGACTCCTTTGGTCTAGTTTTAATAAGTGATTCAATTCAGAAAAAGGACATTTACACTTTCAGCAAGTTCTTGTAGGTAATGAATTTACTTTTTTAAACTAGAAGGGTGATTCAATAACGCCTACATGGTTGTTTTTCCAGTGTGTGCATCGCTGCACACTTTTAGAGTCAGTAAGCGCCATCTATAAGCAACTGAACTGATACTTAACCAATCTAACATGGTGGAGCTATTCAACAAGCTATAAAGCAACCATGTAGACTCCGTGCTGGTGTTCCCTGTAAATTCCAAAACTTTCGGAATACACCCACAGAAAGGAGTCTACATGGACAGAACATAAAGTAAAAGTTGTGAGATTTGTACAGAACTGACCTTAACATGTGACAGCATTAGATACAGGCTAGATGCAACAGAAGGAGAGTAATGATAGCAACATAATCCTTTTTTGTGCCATAACGAAAATGCATCTTTGCTCCCGCACACCCAAATGAATAGTAAACTGCCTCAAATACCACACAAATCAAAAATTCCCTAAAGGCCCATCTTATGAGTTCTTGGCTCTGTCCATGTGTCACGTAGTCCTAAAATCTGTTACCTCTACACTTTCTCTTTTCTCTCTTTGTACATGCCCCAGTACGTATGTTTTTTCCAAATGATTTCCGTTGGCAAACATGAACTTGTAATCTCTGTTTATCATCACAAACCGAATGTACATATGTATATATTGCTGATTTGATTTGTCTGTACTGTTTTTCATTTCTCCCTAGATACTACTAGTATAACAAATGCTTTTTTCTACACCATGTATAATATTGTTATTGCTGTAATGTTTGTTTTGATTAAAGTGGAGCTTTTCTCCCCAGGGGCCTCCGCTGAAAATGGACCTCGTCCAGTTGGACCATCCCGGTTAACAAATGCAAAATAAATAAATAAAATAAATAAACTTGTAAGCATTGCAGACAGTTAAAAGTGTAAATGTGTGCACTAATCAAAATAAATATAAAAAAAACCCATTAAACAGACTATTCACAGTTACAAGTCAGCATATGCAATATGTAGGGTGATTAAATGCAGGCATATCTAAAAATCAGTACTCCTCTTTGCAGATGCATCCCAAAGTAATATCCTCTCTTCTGCGTTCAACACAAACAATTTGGCTCCCCTTCAGTTTCCCTAGCTAGACGGTTGCTGTCTGGTGTAGATTCAGGCCATCAGCACAGTGAAGATGCAAATGAGGTCAGAACTCATTAGAATTACTGAATCCTAAATCCTTGGTGCCATGCAGCAGATGTAAACATACTGCTGGCACTCCCTCAGTGTTTGTGTTCAATGGATGGCAACTGTGAATGCTTACATCAGGCAAGTGTGTCAGGTTAGACTTACAAGTGTTACATGTATGTCTGTCAAGATTGAATATGCAAGTAAGCAGCACACAATTCACAGGTTCTGTTTCATTAACATCAAACCTTCTCTTCATTTGTGCTCAAATTGTGTTTTCTCTGTCACTTTATTATTATTTTATATTTTTTTGGCCTCTGCATGATGTGGCATTTAGCATAATCATGGGCAACGGAGGAATGAATGGAAGGTTTGGCTGTGCTTATCTTTGAGTGGCGTTGCGAGGCGGACAAAAGGGAGACATTAAAAATGATTAGTAAAATAAGGGAATATCATGTAAGCATTCCAGTGGTAGCATTCCTAAATTATGCCAGTTAGTACAGAGTCTCTGGAATACAACAGCTACTTAACTGAGTCTGTGGCAGCACATGTTAATGCAGTTCATACAGAAAAGAGGATATTACTTTTGGGGCCAGATGGTTCTAGGTTGGATTAAACTGAATCTAACACTTTTATATACTTTCATATTACCACTGCTGCATTTTTTTTTGTTAGAGAGAGAGGAATGTTGGGGAAGGGAAGTAGGTATGTCTGGGTCTGGTAAGTTGGGTAGGCAAGGAAACAATTGCAAAAAGACAAGACAGACAAGGCAAGACACAGGGACAGTGATGGAAACAGAAGTCTTTAGACACCGTGGAATGAGTGAGGGTGGGGATATCCAGGACCAATGCTCATCAAGCTGGGTGACAGAATAGAGTCCACAACACTTGACTGTCATCACTGTCACCGCTCTGTCACTGTCTGGAACGATCAATGTCTCCTCCTCCTGGTCCTACATAAAATGAGAGAGAGAGCAGCACCTCCATCTGGCATATGTGTGCGCTAACAGTGTGATGCACAACCCTACAAACCATCCCAGGCAGTTCTGCATGGCTGATAATCTCACCCCCCCCCCTATTGCACTGTTCCTGGAAGGAACCACTGGACGATCCTCAGGGGAAGAACTACCTGAGTGGACAGCAGAGGTGGTGCTGCCAGGTTGGCTTTCAGACTTGCTGGGCAACGGTGTCGGGGCCAGTGGAGTGGGGGAAAGAGGATCCTGTGTGGCAGGCCTGCCCCACTGTGCTGTGGAGCATCTTATGATGTGGTACACATGGATGACATGGACACATTTTGACAACACATAATATAAAACAAAAATAAGAGAGAAGATTAGTATCTCGAAATGTAATATACAATGCATTAATACAATTATAGTACAGTTTTGTACCTACCATAAATGTAGATGTTCGAAGATCCACATTGCTGCAGTCCTAACACTTGGGTAGTCCGCTGTCCCAGTCGGCCCGAATACCAAAGTATATGGCTGACGTCGGTCAAGGCGCATTAGTCTGACGTCAGGGTACAAATGCGCATGACCAACGTCATATCCTCAGTCTTTTCTTGCCCCAGATGTCAGAAGACCCTAAAAAGATAAGGCTAAAACCAAAAAACACCACACACTCCTGCACCAAATATATATACAATATATACAAATTTACAAGAGTATAACCTCACCCACACAACCACCCCTAAACACAGAGGGAAGGAGGAGGGTAAATTGGACTGCAGCAATCTGGATCTCCCAACATCTACATTTATGGTAGGTACAAAACTGTACTATGTTCTTCATACCACATTGCTGCAGTCCTAACACTTGGGTAGAATCCCAAAGCAGAGGTAAGGGAGGCTGGCAAATCATAAGGAAGCAGGAGCTGACAACATGCCCTGCAAAATAGCCGTGGCAAAACCAGCCCTAGATTTAGAGTAGAGAGGAAGGTGGTAATGCTTAGAGAAAGTATGCACTGAACTCCAAGTAGCTGCCTCCAAAATATCCTTAGTTGCCACCCCTTAGAAATGCTGTAGAAGTGGCAGTAGCCCTAGTGGAATGAGGCCTAATCCCAGCTGGAATCTCCTTGCCATGATGGGAATAACAAAATGCAATGCAAAACCCAATCCACTTAGAAATAGTTTGTTTTGACACAGGCTTGCCCTGAGAACTCAAAGCAAAAGAAACAAACAACTGCTGAGACTGCCTAAAATCCTTAGTCCTGCTTAAATAATAACGCAACTGCCTGTGTACATCTAAAGTGTGCAAAATCTTTTCCCCTTATTTTGGGGATCTGCATAAAAGGTAGGCAAATGAATAGTTTGGTTTAAAGCCACACTAGAAACCACTTTAGGCATAAAGGAAGGATTAGTACGTAAAGATACCCTATCCTTATGAAAAATCAGGAAAGGCTCAACTGCCATAAGGGCCTGCAATTCAGGCACCCTTCTTGCAGATGTAATGGCTAACAAAAAAGCAGTCTTCCATGACAAATATTTCAATTCAGCAGTAGCTGCAGGCTCAAAAGGTTGTAGAGTGAGTTTCTCCAACACAAAATTGAGGTCCCAAGCAGGAGTAGGAGCTCTACGTGGGGGTCTTATATTCTTTGCCCCTCTAAGAAATTGCTTGAACAAAGGATGAGAAAACAATGGTGGGTCACAATCATAGTGAGCTGAAATTGCTGCAGCATGAATCTTAATGGAAGAGAAAGACAAACCTTTGTCCAATAACTCTGTAAGATATTGAAGAGCCACACTCAAATTCGGCTCAGAAACATCCAAATCCTTTGCTGCACACCAAAATAAAAATCTCTTCCATTTTCCTGCGTACACTTTCCTTGTACTTGGTCTTCTGGCTTCCATAATCACATTCAAAACTTGTTGAGGAAGCTGAGACCTGCTATGGTTCAAAACAGAATATGCCAAGCTGTTAGATGAAGAGAGTGAAGCTTGACATTGAGCAGATGCCCGTCCTCCTGAGACAATAGGTGTGGAATCAAAGGTAAGGGCCATGGAGGCTTCCTTACCAGACTCCTCAGCAATGGGTACCAGTGCTGCCGAGGCCAATCCGGAGCTATTAAAATCATCCTTGGCTTGTCTTGTCTGACCTTTAGAAGTACCTTTGGAAGGAGAGGCAGAGGTGGAAAGGCATACACATGAAGATTTTTCCAACTGAAAGAAAGAGCATCCACTTTCCAGGCTGTGTGATGAAACCTTTTCGTGCAAAACTTTGGCAGCTGGTGGTTTAGTGGAGAAGCGAACAGATCTAAGTCTGGAGTTCCCCATGACACTGTCAATGTCTGAAATACATGAAGATCCAGTTTCCACTCGTGGGGATCCATGATTTGCCTGCTTAACACATCTGCTAAGGAGTTCTGTGCTCCTGGCAGAAACCTTGCTTGAAGATTCAGCTGCAAGCTTAACGCAGTCTCCCACAAAATCATTGCTTGCCTGCATAGAGGATAAGAATGTGTTTTCCCTTTGTTTGTTGATGTACCACATGACAGTTGTGTTGTCTGTTAGAATCAACACCTGCCCTGGAAGAAGTAAATCCTTGAAAGCCAGTAATGCAAACTGGACTGCTAACATCTCCTTCATGTTGATATGTAGATGCTGCAGTCTGGCAGGCCACTTGTCTTGTATCCACTTTCCATTCAGATGAGCTCCCCAAGCTGTGTCTGAGGCATCTGTCGTTAGAATCTAACTCGCCTCTGGCCGGGTCACAGAGAGTCCCTTGTTTAGGTGACATTCCTGAGCCCACCACAAAAATTCCTTTTGAATGCAAGGTATTATTTGAATGACAGTGTCCAAATCCTGGCAGTGCTGTGTCCATACATTTTGAGATACCATTGTAGCTTCCTCATATGCAGTTTGGCATTGGGAAGTACCAGAATACAAGATGCCATGAACCCTAAGGCTTGAAGGACTGTCCTTGCAGTCAGCCCGGACTGATGAGATAGTTGATGGAAGTAAAGAGAAAGATTCTTTTGTTTGTCCGGGGTTAAAAGGCCATCTGGGTTGCTGTATTCAGTCTCACACCCAGAAAGCACATGTCTTGAGAGGGTACTAGACTGGACTTTATTTCGCTCACAGAATACCCTAGGCATCTTAGCACTGCTATCACATATTCCAAATGCTGAAGAAGCACGTCCCTTCCTTGAGCCAGAATCAGGCAATCGTCCAGATAAGGATAGATTTGTATTCCTTTTAGCCTGAAGAAAGCTATCACTGGAGCCAGAACCTTTGTGAATACTCTGGGCGCAGTAGATAAGCCAAAGGGCAATGCAGAGAACTGATAATGAGAATTCCCAGCTCGAAAACGCAGATACTTCCTGCAAATGAGTCTGATAGGAACATGAAGGTAAGCTTCCTTGAGATCCAAAGTTACCATCCAGTGATCTTTGCCCAGCAGAGGTAAAAGCTGTTGTAACGTCAACATTTTGAACTTGGGAATGTCCAGATAAGTGTTGAGGATAGACAGATCCAAAATTGGTCTCCACGTGTTCCCTTTTGGTACTAGGAACAGGCGAGAATAAAATCCTAGGCCTCTTTCTGGCACAGGAACCGGCTGAATGGCCCCTATTTGGAGCAACAGAGAAATTTGCTTGTGAGCCTCTTTCCTTTGTTGAGGAGGAATGTCTGGCATGCCTTTGAAAGGAGGTAAGGTATGGAAATAAAACCTGTAACCGTGGTGAATGATATCCAATACCCATCTGTCTTGGGTAATTAAACTCCAGTTTTCTTTGAAAAGTGCCAACCTTCCTCCCAAAGGTGCTGCCAGCCGAGAAGATTCTGGCAGCTGAAAAGGCAGGTCATTGTGTCTGTTTACGAAAGGACTGACCCCTGCCCTCACCAGAAGACTGAGCAGGTGAACTCCTGTTCTAGGCCTAAAAGAACCTTGAGCTCTGCCTCTACCACGCCTAGACCTACCCCTAGACTGGGAATCATAAGCACGATATGTCCACCCCTTGGTAGGCCAATTTCTACTAAACTAGGGAGGGTGAACCTGCAAAAAATCTTTAACAGTCTGCATAGACTTAGCCTTGTCTTCCATTTTCTTTAGAACTGCTTCCACAGGCGAACCAAACAACACATCAGATTGTAAAGGAGCATCTAAAATCCTTGTTTTCACATGCTCAGCTAAATTCTGATCCCTCAACCAGGCGTGCCTGCGAAGAACCGAACCAGTGGCAGCCACCCTCAAGAGGCCTGCACAGCATCAAAACCACATTGCAAAGAATGCTTACCCACCTGTTCAGAAACATGAACTAAATCCTGCAACTCTTTACACTCAATACCTTCCGCCAAAGCATCTACCTTAGACTTTAATTGTGAAAGGAGATAATTTTGGTATTTCAACATGTGAAACTGGCAATTCAAAGCTCTCATGGCCAAAGTGGAAGAAATATACACTTTCTTTCCCCATCTATCCAAAGCCCTAGCCTCTTTATCTGGAGGAACAGGATTTTTAACAACAGAAGCCTTAACACCTTTAGGCCCCTGTGAAACAGTTTCTGGGTCTGCCCTAGGACTCTTAAAAAGATACTTATGAGCTTCAGGCACCCTATAATATCTATCTGGTTTAACTGGAGCAGGAGGCAGAGAGTCAGGGTTCAGAGAAGCCTCTGCAAAAACATCCTCTACCACATCTAGAACAGGAGGTATAGCTAAAGGCCTATGCTGGGGTAGAAACAAAAATTCCCTAAGCCTTTTCCTGGAATCAGAGAAATCCTGACCTTCCCATTTAAAATGCTCCCTCATGGAATGAAGAGTCTCTGAAAATGAAAAATCCTCAGGAGGAGAAGCAGAAGGAGTAGAATCATCTACATCAGAATCAGAGTAAGGGAATACTCCTGCAAGTCTTCAGCCAAGACTCAGAAGCATCCGAACACTGCTCAAAACTCCCAAGCTCAGGTTCCACCCTAGGCCTCTTATCAGGAGGGGCATAGAACCTCTAATCATTGTAATCAAATCTTCTGCCATCTTAAGCATATGCTTCTTAGGTACAGACCCTGAAGAACTAGGGGTAACTCCTGAAACAAAACCTGGCCTGCCCCTGGGAGAAGCCTTGGAAACAGCAGGGAGGGCCTAACCACCTTAGGAAGGGAGGGAAGAACAGCTACCTGAGAAGCCCCTTCCGCCTGGCCTACCTCCTGAGAGGTCACATCTTGCAGTAATAAAGTCTCTCCCTGGGATTCCAAAGAAATTTCTGGCTGAACCCCTGGCTCAACCGAGCCCTCTAAAGAACCGACGTCCGGGACGGACGGTTCTTCCAGCCTAGGCTTTGCTGTTTTGTCCTTGCGCTTTTTGATTTAAGCGGGCCGGAGCATCCGACGGCATTTTATAATTACACCGCTTCCAAAAACTAACCTGGCACAATCTAATCTTCTCTTTATAGTGCGTTTGTTAAATCTAGCACAAGAGCGACAGCCAACAACGTCGTGCTCAGGCCCTAGACAAGGTATACACAAGGTATGGTAATCCCTATGAGGTATCTGTTTCCCACAAGAAATACAGTTATTCACTTTTTCTGACATCCGGTAAAATACTGAGGCAAGAAAAAACCAAAATAATCCCCAACGGGGTACTTAGTCAATTTGGATTCGGTCTGAAACTCCGACCTCGGAAAATCTCAGAACGCCAACCTGCACTTGCAAAACTGCTTCTGCATCGGACCATGCGGCAAAAAAGACTGAGGATATGACGTTGGTCATGCGCATTTGTACCCTGACGTCCTGACGTCAGACTAATGCGCCTTGACCGACGTCAGCCATATACTTTGGTATTCGGGCCGACTGGGACAGCGGACTACCCAAGTGTTAGGACTGCAGCAATGTGGTATGAAGAACATCTTACCCTTTACTTTTAAGCCTACCACCCACTAACACATAACTATCACTTTAAGACTACCAGCTCCTAACAGATGCACACTATACTAAGGATTGCAGCAAGTACTCCTTTACATGTGTATATGTTGCACATATGCGTGTTTCAATTATACAGATTACAGTTTACAGTAGGGCATGTGTGCCACTGGTATAGAGCTTACACATAATTGAAGAATTAAAAGTATCGTATAACTGGGAAGTGTGGTATTTGAACCCATCACCTCTGACTAAAGTCTAATATTGTACTCTTGGTTTGTGCTACAGACTAATGCATGCATACTTGCTTTTACTGTTGAGATATGCATACTCAGTTTGACACAACTGTATAAAACACCAAACAAGCTATTTTTAACTTTTAATATTATAATAACACTGCTCTTCTGCTACATACATACCACATGCCTCCCACATCCTTGACAATCTAACTCCATGGGTCCTAACATTGCATTCCCTTTTCATGGCAGCTGTGGAAAAAACAGAACAGAACAGAATTCCGTTATGAATATCAGTCTGCCTGTATTCAGGTTTTAACCCTTCCAACTATTCTCTATAGTTGATACTACACATCTATGGAATGTTCTCCATCCTAAATTCCTCGATCCAAGCATCGAGGGCATCCCTCTTCTTCCTCTGGAGGTCACTGTAGTGATGCATACCTTGGTCACCAGTACAGGGGATACTGATGGCACTGGTAACAGCCCAGGCCAAATATCACAAGCCTCTGACCTACACTGGGACCCAGAATAATCCCCCCTGCATCAATCTGGTGCTGTGGTGTTTCACTAGGAGTCCATCAAAAATCTTGAACTCCTGAACACCCCATCTCTGAGCCCAAAATCTCATACCCTCTCTATGAATGCCTGCCATTTCTATCACTGATCAAGAGCAATGGAGAATGGTTTCCCACCAATTCTAGTTCTCGCCTTAACTGGGAGTGTTCACACGGTTTGAAAATGTTGCACACCACTTACCATCCCACAAACATGGTGCAAAGGGGTGCGCACTGCCGAGAAACATATTTGCACAATGGTAAGGGGTGCGCAACAGTGGCAAGCAATGCAATTTAAGGTTATCTGATGTACAGGCAGTCGTGTATGTGTGTTTGACAAACGTGAAGGTCATGGTAGTCCGGACAGCAGAAATATACTTACAGGAATATAGTACACAGTATGCCCACAGTCATACAGCCTACGCTTACATGTGCTGCTACAGGCAATAGCATTGATTTAATATATCTGGTTTCTATTTTTGGCTATCTTCTTTTCTGGCTGGTCCACTTATCCAGTTTGTGCAGCAAACGAGATAAGCACAACCAAGCCTGACATTCTTTTTCTCCGGTTCCCGTGTTTGCGCTAAGCGGCACATCATGCAAAAAGTGGCCAAAAATAAATAAATAAATGAGAAATAGTTGAAATGAGGAAAGCAATCTATGACATACACAGTAGAAAATGTTAGTACATATATTTCTACATAGGTCTGGATTTCAACTCACTCCAGTCCACCTTCAGAAAACAGGATGGGTGCCTTATCCCTCTGTCACACATTGCAGCAAAGAACTGAAATCATTCTTCACAGAACCAACTGCAAGAGAATGTACACCATCAAACCATGAACTGTCATTTGTACATTTATTACATTTGGATTTAGTGATCACACAACCTGTTTGATTATTCCTTGCAAATATACAGCTCTGTCTTAACTGATGAATGACCAAGAAACACAAAGGTATCTGACCAGTACTCAGACATGCAGTGTGTAAGCCACTCTATACCACTGGCCATAAGATGTGTGAGGATATTAACTGGGAGTAATATGATATGCAGTTAGCAACACGGAATGGCAGGTTGGATGGCACAAATAACCACAGAATGGTCTTTTGGGGGGCAGCAAAGGTAAGTTGTTATGGCACATACAAGGGTACACTGTTCTTTTGGAGCGAGCAAAGGCGAGTTACTGTTCTGGCACAAACAAGGACATGTTGCTATTGTTACTCTCCTTTTGCATCCTGCCTGTCTGACCTTGTGAGGGCTGTGAAGTCAAAAACTGCAATGTAGATCATTACTTTCTAACTTCTCTTTAATGATTTTCCAGTACAAACATATGGTGCTAAACTGAGGGCATGCAGTGATCAGTGCTTTTGAATGGTATGACTGTGTGAATCTTTCACACCTAAGGCCTACTGCTTACCAATGAGGGTGGCAGAGGTGGCAGAGTTCCTGTAGTGTGTCCCTGTCCACCCTGCAGCCCTCTGCAATTTCCACATGACGTAGGCTATAAAAAGTTAAAATGGAGCTTGAAAACTCTTCTCCTTCTCATCCTAGGCCTATTGGCAATAGCACTGGCTTCAGCCTCTAGCACATACAAATGGAATAAAGCAGCAGCATCCCCTAATATTCTGTCTGGGTAGACTTTTCATGTCTATACCCCAAACATTTTGAAATCCACAGGAAAAACCAGCATGAAGTCTACATAGATGCTTTATTGCTTGTTGAATAGCTCCACTGTGTTCGATTGGTTGATTAGCATGCAATTCAGCTGCTTATGCTGTAATTAGCATCTATGAAACAAAGACAGATACAATCCATTACTAATCTACACCATATAAAAAGGCAACTCTGTAGACAGCCAAACTTATGGTGAGAACAGTTCTATATACTTGGAAGACTGCAAGAATGCTTTATCTTCAGGATATACTTGTACAGAATACTGAATTTCACCAGGTATGCTCTCATTTTGTCACCTACATAGTGCATATGCTGCAATGTACTTAAGAATAAAGTGAAGCAAAAGCTTTTGCACTTTTATTTGTATGCATTAGCTAGAGGTGTACTGGTGGGCATGGACACGTTTGTCAAGCCATTTCACAGCTACACATAATTGCCAATACATGAAAATGTAATGCTGTGCAATACATATTTACAAATGTTTCAGTGACAGATCCTTTGACAACACTTTTAGCATTTCAAAGATGTTTTGTTAGCAATATGGGTCATTTGCCTGTTCTTTTGTGAGGGGATGGTGAGCAAAGATGAGTTACTGTTATGGCACAAACAAGGATATGGTGCTGTTGTTACTCCTTGTTTTGCATTCTGCCTGTTGGTGTTTCACATCTGCAGACTGTTTTATTTTTCTCCAGTGTGTAATACTGACTAGCTACCTTTTCTGTTTTATCTGAAAAAAGCTATTTTGTAGTTATGTGATACTCATGTGTATTATACTTCTGTTATCTTTTAGGACACCTACAAATATGCCACTTAGGCGTGTCACTTCACGGAGACCCCCCCCCCCCTTCACCGAGTCTGAAAATCAAGTTATTGCGGAAGGGTTTCGGCAACATGGTGCTTTTCTCCTGGAAAGTGGACAAGGAGATATATCACACAGGACACAAATAAGACAGCAAATTGTCCAGGTTGTCAATGCCATGGGCGGCCACAAAATATTAACAGGTGTGCTACAGGGTCAGTGACATCACAACTGCACGGAGGCAAGCAGCTGCAGTGGGCCATGACCTAATGCCTACCAGTGGAGGGCCTGATACAGAACCACTACTAATCCCCATTGAACAGTTCCTGGCCAATATCAGAGATCCAGACAGCTCCCAGGAGAGTGCAGGACAGCATGTACTGGATGTGGGCACAAGCACATCCCAGGAGGAGCTTCCAGGTAGGCTTTGTTATCTAAACAGCTGAATACTGTTGCACAGTAAAACAACTGAAATGAATAAGTTAATTCTGTGCCACTTCTGTTTTTTTGGGGGTGGGGGTATGAAGTCTGCTACAGTTACAAGCCTAGGTTGGAGAAGTCAGCCACGTTCTTGTTGAAAGTAGATTTAATGCACATATATAGGGGTAACTGTATTACCCCTTGTACTACTGTTAATTGTAATGATGCTGCCCTTTCCTCTTGCTTAACTTCCAGGACCATCTGGACTACAGTGCAGTAAGTCTTCTGCAGATGGTAAGCCAAACATTTTTATGTCAGTAATGCTGAGCAATATAAAGAAATATTGTAGTGTGTGATTTTGATCTCAGGTCTATTGTGTGTATTACTATACTACCTGTAATATTAGCAGCACTATTAGTTTGTTAGCATATATTCCACTATAATAGTGCAGAAATTAAATATATTCCTGTGTTTCTTGCTTTTTATCGCAGGTGATCATGACAGTGGGAGTGTGGGCCCTGTGCCACCTGACATCAGTGTATCAGCAGACTGATGAGGATGGTAGCCAAACTGAGGCACAGTTGGGAGGAGTGCACAGGTTGAATCTGACAGAGGTTGACATACAGCCATCCCCTGCTTTTCCATCGGACACAGCCAGTAAGTCTACATCTACCCAGTCCACTCAGTCCACAGATATTGGACAGGTTGAGGGCAAGGACATTGATCAGGGATGTATGGTTACTGCGGCTTCAGTGCCTGTTGAATCTGTCTGTAGTCAAAGTGTGGGTTTGATGCCACACAGGAGGATTGATAGAGGTGCTCGGAGGAGGTCTGCTGTCTCTCCTCCACCATGCCACTCAACGTACGTTTAGGGCAATCATGGAGGCACAGGCATGTTCCCATAGGTGCTCCAGACAAATGCTCAGGGTTTTGGACATGACACAGTCTGACATGCCTGACTGCCTCCACTGTGTTGCCGATTCACCGGATCTGATGAATGACATGTTGGAACGAGGGATCTCTGCCACAGAACAAGCAGCATCTGTGATGGAACATCTGCTGGAAGTGGAAAGTACAGTTGTGTACACTGTTGCAGTCATTACATTTGGATAATCTGCTGGCAGGTTGCCCTCAGTCGGCCTGAATTCCAAAGTCTTGGGTCCTGCGTCGGTTGCTGCTGTCTCCTCTTCCATGACGTCAGGTCGTCAGGGGTATAAAATAAGCAGCCAACACCATTTTCTTTAGTTTTTCTTGCCCCAGATGTCAGGTGCCCCCCCCCCCGCCAAAAAAAAAAAAAAAAAAAAAAAAAAAAAATATATATATATATATAAATATATATATATAGAGATATAGATATATATATATATATAGATATATATAGATATATATATATAGATATAGATATAGAAAAACTATATATACATGCATCAATATAAACTTTACCTTCATCTACAAGCAAATACACCACATAGGTTGTAGAAGATAGAGAAGGAAAGAAACTGCAGATTGAAAGGGGGATGGCGGGCGGGTAACCTGGACTGCAACAGTGAATACACTCGAACATCTACATTTATGGTAAGTGTACACAACCGTACTATGTTTTTCGTGTTTCACTGTTGCAGTCATTACATTTGGGTAGAATCCCAAAGCTATGATAGGGAGGCTGGAGCTAAACAGCATTAGGTGCAGCTATAAGGCATTGCAGAACTGCAGTGGCAAAGCCTGCCCTGGACTTAGAGCAGAGAGGCAAATGATAATGCTTTGTAAAGGTGTGAACAGAACTCCAAGTAGCAGCCTCTAGAATGTCTTTGGTTGGTTCTCCTCTGACTGAGAAAGGCTGCTGAAGTAGCTGCAGCTCTGGTGGAATGAGACCTAATGCCCTTGGGCACAGGTTTGCAGGTTTGCCATGGTGTAAGTAGCAGAAACGAATGCAGTGGCTTATCTACTTTGAAATAGTCTGCTTTGAAATAGCCTTTCCTTCTGATCCTGCAGCATATGTCACTAGTAATTGCTCAGTTTTTCTTAGAGCTTTAGTCCTGCTCAAGTAGAATCTTAGCTGTCTGTGTACATCCAAGGAATGCAGAATTCTCTCCCCCTTGTTCTGCGGATTTGGATAAAAGGTTGGCAGATGAAAAGTTTGGTTAAGAGCCACACTGGAAACCACCTTCGGCATAAATGTTGGATTTGTCCTCGACGCCCTGTCTGGGTAAAATATGATAAAAGGCTCCACAGACATGAGGGCCTGTAGCTCTGAAACTCTTCTTGCTGAAGTAATTGCTAGTAGCAGAACGGTTTTCCATGATAAGAACTTTATATCAGCAGTAGCAGCAGGTTCAAATGGAGGCAGGGTGAGCTTTTCCAACACATACTGAGGTCCCATGCAGGTATTGGTGATCTTCTAGGAGGCCTTAAATATTTGGCTCCTCTAAGATACTGCTTTAGTAAAGGATGAGAAAAGATTGGTGGCTCTGTATTGTAATGAGCCGAAATGGCAGAGGCATGGATTTTAATTGATGAGAAAGATAGGCCTTTGTCAAGCATCTCAGTCAAGTATTGTAATATCTGAGGAATATTTGGTTCTGCTGTATCAGTTCCTTGTGCTCGATTCCAAACACAAAATCTCTTCCATTTATCAGCATAAGATTTTCTAGTACTAGGCCTTCTGGCTTCCTAAATGACATCCATCACAGCTTTACTGAGAGGTGTTTGTATAACTACATGATCAGCCATGCTGCCAGGTTCAGTGTCTGGAGTTGATTGTGCAGGATCGAATTGTTTTACTGGGACAGTAGTTGAGGTCTTTGAGGTAAGGTCCAAGCTGGGTATTGAGTATCAGTATTGGCGGGGCCAGTCCGGGGCAATTAGTATCATCTTTGGTTTCTCGTCTGACTTTTAGTAGGACCTTGGGAAGAAGAGGCAGAGAAGGAAAGGCGTAAACTGACAGGTTTTTCCAACTGAAGGATAGGGCGTCCACTTTCCATGCTTGTCTGTGACATGTCCTTGTGCAGAATCTTTTCAATTGATAATTTTGGGGAGAGGCAAATAGATCTATGTCTGGGCTCCCCCGTTTCTTTGTTATCATGCTGAAGACTTGTGGATCTAGTTTCCACTCGTGAGGGTCCATAAGGTTTCTGCTTAAATCGTCTGCCAGAGTATTTTGTTTTCCTGGCAGGAATTGAGCTTGAAGATGTATTTGGCAAGTCAAAGCTGTGTGCCACAGTGCCATGGCTAATCTGCAAAGGGGGTATGAGTGGGTGCCCCCCTGCTTGTTTATATACCACATAACCGTGGTGTTGTCCGTCTTTATCGGTAGTTGTCCTGGATGAAGTAAGTCCTTGAAGGCTGTCAGGGCATTTTGAACAGCTAGCATCTCTTTTTGGTTGATATGTAGATGCATTTGTTTTGGGGTCCATACACCCTGAATGCATCTTCCCACCATGTGGGCCCCCCAGACATAATCTGATGCATCTGTTAAGGTTTGGCTGGCAGGGGGTAGAGTGAAGACCCGGCCCATGTTTTGGTGACATGCCTTTGCCCACCATAGAAACTCCTGTTGTAGGCAGGGAATGAGAGGAATAATTGTTTCCAGACTGACAATGCTGACTCAAACTTTTTAGGTACCATTGAAGTTTCCTCATATGCAGTCTTGCATATGGAATCAGTAGGATGCAGGATGCCATGAAGCCAAAAGCCTGCAGAGTTTGTCTTGCAGATAACTGGGTTTTTGTTGCCATCAGTTTGAAGTAAGTAGTCAGTTGCCTTTGTTTGTCTGGCGTGAGGTAAGTCATCTGGGCAGTTGTATTCAAGCTTGCACCCAGGAATGTTATCTTTTGAGGGCATCAGTTGTGATTTCTTTTTGTTTATTGTGTACCCTAGGCAGGTTAGAAGCCTTTTCACAAACGCCAGGTGTTGAAGAAGAATGTCCTTGTTCTCTGCTTGAATGAGACAGTCATCCAAGTAAAGATATATTTATATACTTCTTTGTCTGCAAAAAGCAATTACTGGTGTCAGGCACTTTGTAAAGACCCTAGGCGCAGTAGATAAGCCAAAGGGCAGTGCAGAGAATTGGTAATGCATTAATCCAGCCTTGAATCTGAGGCATCTGAGGCACGATTGCCTTATTGGGACATGCAGGTATGCCTCTTTTAGGTCTAATGTCACCAGTCAAGCATTCTTGCCCAGCATGGGCAGAAGCTGCTGCAAAGTCAGCATTTTGAATTTTGGAATGTCCAGGTGTGTGTTCAAAATCGATAAATCCAGTATTGGCCGCCAGGCCTTTTCCTTTCTGGGTACCAAGAACAGTCTTGAGTAAAAACCTTGTCCTTTTTCCTGTTCTGGTACTGGCTGAATGGCCCCCATATCCATGAGGGACGTAACCTGTTTCTGTGCCTCTGCCCATTGACTTTTTGGCATATCTGGCCAACTGTTTGCCATTGGCAGAGTATGGAAATGGAATCTGTATCCCTGCGAGACTATGTTTAGCACCCACCTGTCCTGGGTTATTAACTGCCAATTCTGAGCAAAAAGTGATAATAAGTGCTTGGTGAAGGCAGAGGGAAGTCATTGGGACTGTTTTCTGTAGGTTTGCGCGTTATCTCCTCCAGATTTGGAGGTAGAAGCGCCCCATTGCTTTGACCTGTATGAATCTTGTGCCTGGTATCTGGAACCCTTAGGGCATCTGGATTTTCCCCTTTGAGCTCTGTCTGACACAGGAAAGGACCAATTTTTTGAAGGCCAGTGTCTACTGAATCTTGGTGGCTGCACTTGTAAGTCTTTTACCGTTTGCATAAACTTAGCTTTGTCTCCATTTTCTTTAAAACCTCTTCTGCCTTAATACCAAACAGAGTATCATGCTGTAAAGGTGCATCCAGTAATTTAGCTTTAACATGATCAGGCAAATTTTGCTCCTTTAGCCAGGCATTCCTCCTAATCACAGATCCAGTAACTGCAGCCCTGCAGGAGGCCTCTAAGGAATCAAAACCATATTGCAAAGTGTGTTTTCCAACCTGTTCAGCTGCATGCAATAATTCCTGCAATTCTTTATTTTCTGCGCATTCAGAAATCATTTTCTGTTTCAGCAATCCCATAACATGTTGTTGATACTTGAGCATATGAAACTGGCAGTTTAAGGCCCTAATTGCCAAGGTAGCAGATGTATAAACCTTTTTCCCCATCTATCCAGTGCCCTTGAATCCCTGTCAGAGGGGGTAGGATTTTTTGCTGTTGAGGCCTTAACTCCCTTTGGACCCTGTGAAATAGTTTCAGGATCAGCATCAGGCTTTCTAAATAAAAAATTTGTCAGGGACCCTGTAATATCCGTTAGTCTTGCTGGGAGCCAGAGGTAAGGAATCAGGGGTCAAGCTTGACTCGGAAAACACATCATCCACAATGTCTAAAACAGGGGATATTGCTAAAGGCCTGTGCTGACAGAGAAGAAGGAAATCCCTGAGCCTCTTTTTTGATTCTGAGAAATCTTGACTCTCCCAGTGAAAATGCTCCCTCAAAGTATGCAAGGTTTCTCCAAATGAATAATCCTCAGGAGGTGATGCAGATGGTATAGACTCCTCTGCATCAGAATCCTCATAGGGAGGTATAGATAATTCCTGATCAGAAGAGGAATCAGAAGAAATGGAAACCTGATCTGAAGATCCATAATCAGTGTCTTGCCTAGGCCTCTTATCAGGAGAGGGATGGGAACCCCTGATCAAGGTAATAAGGTCTTCTGCAGTTTTGATAATCTGTTTTTTAGGCATAGCAGCCTGTGCATCTGGCTCATGCGTCGTTTTTTTAGTTTTAGAAGTTGCTTTTGTCTTTGGTTTTGCGGCTGTCGTCGGTTTGATATAAAAATGTTGACGCCTGAATACACCCTCAGAAGCCGGTGACTGCTCAGCGGCTCCGAACCTATCAGAGGAAGATATATCTGTGGGTCCAATACTTTGAGTATCTCGTGGCATGCCGGACTCCACATGGGTCTCGGTAGGGGCCTGCGACTCAAAAGTAGCGGGTATCAGGGGCTGCGAAAGCACCTCACTGAGTACCGGCGACTGGCTTAGGAGAAGCTTTGTCGTCTATTTTGGACCTCGACTGTCTGTCTCTGTCCTTTTCTTTGCGCTTTTTATGTACTCCGGTAGTCTGATTGCTATCAGATGACATTTCTGGGTAGTTAAATCTGTTTCCAAAATACTTTGAGGCAAAAATATACCAAAGTTTAATAGTGCGTTGGTTAAATCTAGCACAAAACCGACAGCCAGGCACGTTGTGATCAGGGCTTAGGCAAGGAATACAGTATAAATGGAAATCCTTATGCGGTATTTGCTTACAACAAGTAATACAATTATTAACTTTTTCTGACATCGGTATGGAGCAAGAAAAAAGTTTCCCCAACAGGGTACTTAGCTTTTGTGAAGACTTCGGTTCTGAAACTCAAACTCAAATATTTCATGAGTCGGCCGACCGGCACCATGCGACAAGAAAGACTAAAGAAAATGGCGTCGGCTGCTTGTTTTATACCCCTGACGTCATGGAAGAGGAGACAGCAACCGACGCAGGACCCAAGACTTTGGAATTCAGGCAGACTGAGGGCAACCTGCCTGCAGATTACCCAAATGTAATGACTGCAACAGTGAAACACAAAGAAAGTACAGTTTTGTACCTACCATAAATGTAGATGTCAGATAGGCATGCATCTGCAGTCCTTACAAATGGGTTGTCCTGTCGTCAGGCAGCCCTTCGGTCGGCCGGATTCCAAAGTCTGGGTCTGGCCTCGGCTGGTGTCGCACTTCACCCGACGTCATAGCTGCAGTTCTTCGGGTATAAAGGCATCAGCCAACGCCATTTTCCTCAGTGTTTCTTGCCCCAGATGCCAGGAGCCCTCTAGGAAGGCTAAATTTTGATAAATGCAAATGGTTCCAAATAGTACAGAGCAAACAAAAAATAAGCATGTATGTACATATATACAAACAAATGCACCATAATAGATTCCCCCAGCTAGCTACAAGATGGGCAAATACCCTAGGAGTACCACAGAGGGGAAGGAGGGTGGGTAATCCTGATTGCAGATGCATGCCTATCGGACATCTACATTTATGGTAGGTACAAAACTGTACTATGTCCTTCAAGGATGCATCTGCAGTCCTTACAAATGGGTAGAATACCATAGCCAAACTGGGGGAGGAGGAGAAATAAGATTATGGTGTAGTTAAGATCCCTTGCAAAACAGCAATGGCAAAACCTGCTCGGGATCTGGAGTATAAAGGTAAATTATAATGCTTGGCAAATGTATGCACGGAGCTCCAAGTAGCAGCCTCTAAAATGTCTTTGGTAGCCACTCCTCGTAGAAAAGCTGTGGTAGTGGCTGTTGCCCTTGTAGAGTGAGGCCTGATGTTTTCCGGAGTTTTCTTCCCATGGTAGGAGTAACAAAATCTAATGCAATTTCCTATCCACTTAGAGATTGTCCGTTTTGAAATTGCTTTTCCTTCCATTCCTGTTGCATATGCTACCAGTAGTTGGTCAGTTTTTCTATTACCCTTGGTCCTGTCCAGGTAGTAGCGTAGTTGTCTATGTACATCCAAGGTATGCAACAGTCTTTCCCCCCTGTTCTGTGGGTTGGGGAAGAATGTAGGTAGATGAATAGCTTGATTTAAAGATACCCTGGAGACCACCTTTGGCATAAAAGTAGGATTTGTTCTCATGGACACTATCTTGATGGAAGATCAGGAAGGGCTGTACTGCCATTAATGCCTGTAGCTCAGATACCCTTCTTGCTGAAGTGATTGCAAGCAGGAAAGCAGTTTTCCATGATAAGTATTGCAAGTCTGCTGTTGCTGCTGGTTCGAAAGGAGGGAGTGTCAACTTTTCTAGCACAAAGTTCAAGTCCCACGCTGGCAATGGTGGCTTCCTAGGTGGTTTTACATTTTTAATTCCTCTTAGAAACTGCCTGTGCAGAGGATGTGAGAAGACTGGAGGATCCAAGTTGTATTCTGCTGAAATAGCTGATGCATGAATCTTAATGGAAGAATAGGACAGGCCGTTGTGGAAGAGCTCTGCCAAGTATTCCAGGATGTTGGCTATGTTTACCAGTGACACATTTTCTCCCTTTGCAGTACTCCAAATGTGATATCTTTTCCATTTTGCTGAATAATTTTTTCTTGTTGAGGGTCTGCGAGCCTCCAAGATAATGTCTTTAACCCTTTGGGATAAATTTGGGTTATTTGGTCTTATGCAATGTTCCAGTCAGTCAGCTGCAGTGTTTTCAGGTTTGGATGCAGGGTGTTGCAGTTGTTCTGTGTTAACAGTAAGGGAACTAGAGGTAGAGTCCATATTTGTTCCCGAGACATGCTCTTCAGTAATGGGTACCAATGTTGCCTTGGCCAGTCTGGAGCTATCAGGATGATCCTTGGACGGTCCTCTGATTTTCAATAGCACCTTGTGCATCAAAGGAAGTGGTGGGAATGCATATGCTGTCAGGTTTTTCCAACTGAAAGATAGGGAGTCCACTTTCCAAGCAAGTGGGTGGTACGTCCTTGTGCAGAATTTCTTCAGTTGGTGATTGCGTGGGGATGCAAATAAGTCTATTTCTGGTAGTCCCCACTTTCTTGTAATGGTTTTGAAGATGTCCGGATGCAGCATCCATTCGTGGGCATCCGTGGTAGTTCTGCTTAGTATGTCTGCTAGAATGTTTTCTTTTCCTAGCACAAAAATTGCTTGCAACTGAATGTTGAAGCTCAGGGCCACATTCCAGAGGTCCATTGCCATCCGGCATAGAGGGTACGAATGTGTGCCTCCCTGTTTGTTGATGTACCACATAACTGTGGTGCTGTCTGTCCTTATCAACAGTTGACCTTGTCGAAGAAATGGTCTGAATGTCTGAATTGCCAGTTTTACTGCCAGCATTTCCTTTTGATTTATGTGTAGGTGCAGCTGGTCTTGAGTCCATAAGCCTTGTATGCACTTGTCCAGCATGTGTGCCCCCCAACCGAGGTCTGAGGCGTCCGTTGTGATTGTCTGGCTTGGTTGAGTGCTGTGGAAGGGCAGTCCTTTGTTTGATTGACAGGCCTGAGCCCACCATTGGAATTCTTGTTTCAGGCATGGGATTATTGGAATTTGGGTTTCTAGGCTGTGCTTGTGCTGAGACCATAAATTCCTTAGGAACCACTGTAACTTTCTCATATGCAGTCTGGCATGTGGAACCAATATTATGCAGGATGCCATGAAACCCAAGGCTTGCAGGACTTTTCTTGCTGTTAGCTGGTTCTGCTTTGTTAATGCCAAGAAGTAGAGAGGGAGTTTCTCGTGTTTTTCTACTGTTAGGAATGCCATTTGTTTTGATGTGTCCAGCTCTGCACCCAAAAAGGTTATCCTTTGGGATGGTATCAGCCTTGACTTTTTTATATTGACTGTGTATCCCAGGGCTTGCAGTAGATAAAAGACCCTTTTCAAGTCTTCTGTTAGCTTGTTTTTGTTGTCCGCTTGTAACAGGCAGTCGTCCAGGTAAGGGTAGATTTGGATTCCCTGAAGCCTGCAATGAGCAATTACTGATGCCAGGCATTTCGTGAACACTCTGGGCGCAGTAGATAAGCCAAAGGGCAATGCTGAGAATTGATAATGTTCTGATCCTGCAAGAAATCTGAGGTATCTTCTGCAATTTGGTCGTATGGGGACGTGCAGGTATGCCTCCTTGAGATCTAGAGTTACCAGCCAAGACTCCTTGCCCAACATGAGAAGAAGCTGCTGTAGGGTCAGCATTTTGAATTTTGGGACAATGAGGAATGTGTTTAAAGCGGACAGGTCGAGAATAGGTCTCCATTGGTTTTCTTTTCTTGGTACCAGGAAGAGTCTGGAGTAAAATCCCTGTCCTTGCTCCATAGATGGTACCTTTTCTACAGCTCTCATCCTTAGTAAGTGAGTTATTTGTTTTAGAGCTTCTGCCTTTTGATTTGGAGGTAGGTTTGGCATTCCTCTCTTCCTTGGTAGAGTATGGAAGTGAAACCTGTAACCTTGGTCTATTGTCTGCAAAATCCACTTGTCTCCTGTGATGTAATGCCAGTTTACTGTAAATAAGGCTGGCTTCCCGCCTAAGGGTGCTTCTAGTTGTTCCCAGGTAGGCGGTGCCAGAGCCAAGTCACTGTGATTGTCCTGTAGTAGTGGTGGTGGCTGTATCTGTGGCTGTATCTCGCTGGTTGTTAGCCTGCCACTGACGTCCCCTGTAGGCACCTCTGGATTGACCTCTGCCTCTTGAGCGCCTATTCCTGCCTCTCTGAGCTCTGGAGGTGTCTGGAAAGGACCAATTCTTGGAGGGCCAATTCCTGCTAAACCTTGGAGGTTGGACCTGTAAGAAATCTTTCACTGTCTGGACAGATTTTGCCTTCTCTTCCATCTTCTTCAGCACCTGTTGTGCAGGAGAGCCAAACAAATTGATCTTGTCCATGGGAGCATCTAGTAGCTTTGATTTGACATGGTCTGGTAAGGCCTGCTCTTTTAACCATGCATGTCTTCTGATCACTGTGCCAGTCATGGCTGATCTAAAGGAAGCTTCCAGTGCATCATAGCCGCATTTTAAGGAATGATTACTGACCTGCTGAATGTTATGTACCATTTCCTGAATAGATTTTTTGTCTAATGGTTCATCCAAGGACAGCTTTTTAGTTAACTGGTCTAACATAAATTCTTGATACTGGATCATGTGGAATTGACAGTTCAAGGCCCTAGCTGAAAGAGTAGCAGAAGTGTAAACTTTTTTACCCCATCTCTCTAAGGACCTGGATTCCCTTTCAGAGGGGAGGGGGTTTTTGGCAGAGGTAGCTGCTACAGCCTTAGGTCCCTGGGAGATAGTTTTGGGATCTGCAAAAGGAGCCTTATACAAATGATAATGTGTGTCCGGGACCCTGTAGTACCTATCGGGCTTAGCAGGGGCCGAGGTAGTGAATCAGGAGCAGTACAAGCATCATTAAATGCATCATCCACAACAGAGAGAACTGGAGGGATGGCTAAAGGCCTATGCTGTGGTAAATGCAGAAAGGTTCTAAGCCTTTTTCTAGAGTCTGAAAAATCCTGGCCCTGCCACTGAAATTGTTCCCTCATAGCATGCAAGGTTTCCCCAAAGGAAAATTCCTCAGGCGGAGAGACAGAAGGAATGGACTCTTCAGCATCAGAGTCTTCATAAGGGGAGAAAGGGCCCTCTGGAGGGTTTGAATTATCTGAATCATCAGAGGAGTCATCTGTAGAAACTGGCTCAGGGGGCTCTGCTCTAGGCCTCTTCTCTGGAGGTGGGTGAGAGGCCCTGTCTGGGTGAGGTTGGGATCCCCGGATCAAAGAAATGAGATCCTCTGCTAGACTAAGCATTTGTGAACTAGAGCTAGGCCTGTGAGAGGGGGTCTTAGCAGGCACAGATTTGGTAGATTTAGCTGCTTTAGCCCTGGCAAAGGCCATAATCGACATGGCTGCAGGTGGCCTAGCAGCCCCACGTGCAGGGGTGGAAATATCCAAGGGTATAGTATCAGATAATTCCTGGGAACCTGCAAGAGCAGGTGTTATTTCAGAAGCCGATTCCACCAGGTTGGATGAGGCCTCGGTAGGAGGTAAGTTTTCGGCTGAAGGAAGAACCGCGAGCTCGGTTTCAGCCGAAACCGAGACACTCGCGGTTGGCTTAACCGCGGTTTCGGCCGAAACCGCGGACCGCGAGTGTCGGTCCTTTTCCTTGCGCTTTTTAGATATTTGCGTAGTCGGAGGATCCGACGGCATAATGTAAGCAAAATCTGAGCCAAAAAACTCCTCAGCAAATTCCAACCGACGTCCAAGCGTCCGTCGGTTAAAAGAAGCACAGGCTAGACAAGCTGCTACGTCGTGGTCTGGGCCTAAACAAGGTAAGCAGTAAGAGTGGAAATCTTTATGATGTATTTGTTTCCCACAAGTTAAACAGTTATTCACTTTTTCTGACATCGGCTGAGGCAAGAAAGAGTCCCCAACGGGGTACTTAGCTTTTTAGAAGTCTTCGGTAGTAGAAGAAGTATTCGGTAGTAGTAATCTCTGGTTCTGACCGACCGGCACTTGCGAACAGCTTCTGCTTCAGGCGCCACGCGGCAAGAAAGACTGAGGAAAATGGCGTCGGCTGATGCCTTTATACCCGAAGAACTGCAGCTATGACGTCGGGTGAAGTGTGACACCAGCCGAGGCCAGACCCAGACTTTGGAATCCGGCCGACCGAAGGGCTGCCTGACGACAGGACAACCCATTTGTAAGGACTGCAGATGCATCCTTGAAGGACATCATCAGCATCCTCATGGGCATAGGTCAGCCGCATCGTCTGCTGTCAGACAACATGGGTGTACCCAATCAGGCTCCTACAGTGGGAGTGCCTCCAGTGCTCAGTCAGTGAGTGTACTGTCCACAACCAGATGTGAAAGGCCATGGCATTGTTGTCCTGGGAAGGGAGCTCACCCAGCAGACAACACTCACCTTCAGGTAGCAGCACTGCATCTGACCTTGGGCATGGAGGTGCCAGTGCAACTTCTAGCACAGCCAGTTCTCATGGTCAGGGATGACAATGAACTTCCACCTCTACCATGCATGGCTCACATCTCTTTGACACAGAGCTTGACTGTGTTCATGCAGACACTCCCACATCAATTTCACCTGGAGGATCCCTACAGAGACACATACAACAGTTGCTAGTTTTGTCTCTCTGGCCATCTGTTTCATCCCAATGTCTGCCTTCTTCTTAATCACAAACACTCACCGACCTTTTGTGTCAGCTTAGGCTTCCTTACCCCCACACAACACCCGGTACAAGTAATAACTGACATATACCAGTTTTCTATCTTTTGGACTCTGGGATAGAAAAGCTGTGTTTAATGCTGAGTTCATAGCTAGCTCAGTGCTTAGTACATCTGCATTTGTGTTGTTCAACTGCTCACTGTACCTTTGACTTATATTGACCTTGGAAAGTTTGACAGCAGGTAGCATCAACATTTCACAACTATATAGTGAATGCTCTTGTAAGGGTTGTGAAGTCAGAAACTGCAATGTACATCATTACTTTCCAGCTTCTCTCTAATGATTTTCCAGAACATAAGTATGGTGCTCATCATAAGTCATGCCATCATATTCAGATTTTAGGATTGTATGACATCCCTGTAGTCAAATCTCATCAAAACAGTAATACAGTATAATGCTCTGTTTTGCATATACCTCAACAGATGCATGCAGCAGCTGGAGAGACCACAGGGCTTTCTCAGCAAGACAACACAGGGCCTACAAACCATGCCATGATGTACGTGGTAGATTAAAAGCCACGTCACTGTAATCTGTCTTGTATAGGATAAGGTGACGTCTGCCTGGCCTCCAGGTTAGTGTCTGACCATGCCCTGGTGGGATGACTGCATATCCAAAAATCTGATATAGCTGATGACATCAGCAGTGTCTGCTGAGAATATGGTAATAACAGTATCTCACATGCTGCGGTAAAAAGGCTTTCTTTCTTTAAATGTCAAGCAAGAGCAGACACACACACAGACACACACACAGACACACACACAGACACACACACAGACACACACACACACACACACTTGACTGCAGTGAGAATAGAACCCCTCCCTATCCAAGTACACAGACTACAGAACACCATACTTAACACAAGCGCCAAGGCACAAGTCTGACTTTTGCAAGACCGCAGCTGAATTTATAGTACATGACATCAGCAGGCCATGTGTGAAACAAGATATTGGCAGGCCTGCATAGGTTCATAACTTCATAGGTTCAAACAAGGCTACCACCATAATGGCCCTGGGTTCATAGGGGATTACTAGGTTAATGGCCCTATGGCCTTTTCAAGCCCAGCAAAGTTATTCCATTGTTCCCTTATAGACCAAGATATGTAGTCCACATTTGCGAATCCATGATCAGCACTGGTTGCCCAAGAGTGACATAGGTGAAACCCCCGGGATAAATTTACAGCTTTCCATCCAATGTCCAAGTTACACTTAAATAGGGTCATTGAGGAGCTCAGTTTCATGTGAATTGGGAGTTTGTTTCATTGCAGTGGCAATCTCTGGGACACATCTGTTTCTCCAACATGTCCTGTTGATGTTGCAGGCTAGGTTAAGGTCCCTACAAAAAGAGAGTCTTGTCCCATTTAATTTGCGGAGGTGCAACATTTCCATTAAAGCAGGGTTCAAGAGTGCTCTGTAGGCCAGGCACAAGTTGCCTCTCAGCAGTGTATATGATACAGAGTACAGTGACAGGGCCTTCAGTCTGTCCATGTAGGTCATGTGTTGGAAGTCCCTGGATTTTCTTGGTGAGAAACCTCTTAGGTCTCTCCAGCTGCTGCAGGTGTCGTGAGGTATATACAATTGATAATATCCTTAGTCTTGAATGCTATGCCCTTACTTATGAAATGTGCAAAGGAAAAGCCCTTCCTTACCACTGTGGACACATAAGCAAAGCTGATATTGCTGTCAACATGCATCCCCAAATTTCCCACCACTGGTTTGGAACTTGGGGTTATTATTAATAGTGTTATTTGCAGGGACTTTTTTGCCAAAAGGGATAATAAACTTAACCCAAAAAATGCACTAAGTTAAAGTCTGTGGCTTTGGCAACAGCCATTTAAGTAAGCTCATTTTATAGTATACTGACATAGTTTGGGGATTCAATGATTGCACTGCAGTCATGAGCGAACTCTGTGAGCCACAGGCCATCTGTTATCACCTGAATTTCTGAAAACTAGATTCCAAACAGAAGGGTCTGTGCTAAGCCTCCTAATGGAACACCACTGGCAACAGGTCTGCTGGTAGAGGTGGAATCCCCAACTATGACTGTATCTGTTCTGTTGGTGAGCCAGTTGGCTACACATCTAATGACTAATGGGTTAATCCCCAGCTGGGTGAGTTTCTCAATGATGCCTAAGAGGGGGATTGTCGAAAACCAGTAAACAGCACTTCCAAAACAGGAATCAGGGGAAATGGAAAAAAGGGGCAAAATGGAGAAAGAAATAACTAATGATTGTTGTAAGACAACTACTAGTAGTGGTTTCAGCCCCGGGACAGTTGACCAGGACATCATTATTGTAGATGATGTGATTAGTGAGTATAAAAACTTTAAGATTTTTAACTACAGTAACATCAAATTAGAAAAGGCACACTTTAGTCTCCTGTCCAAGGGTTTAAAATTTATACCTACACCTAGGTTTTGTTTGGTTGACAGTATCTTAGAATTAAAAAAATACACTAGGAAGCTCAATTTAGCTAGAAGAAAAGTACGTATATTCCTCCCAGTAACCCTTGTGTATTGTCTTTTGACAAAAAAGTTATGAAGGAGATATACAATATCAATGAGAACAATAACAAAAAATTCAAAGTTCAAAATAATATAACGGACGAGGAATGTTCAATAATGAACGACCTTAGGAATAACCAGGACGTCAGGATTATGAAACCTGACAAGGGTGGTGGAAATGTGTTTTTTGATACCACCACCTATAGTGCGTATATTCACAACATTTTACACAACTCTGGGAATTATGTGGTGACTTCTTTGAACGACGTCCACATAGCCTATAGGAGGATTGACATGTATTTAGAAGAGTACCTGTTAGAACAAAGAATTTCTGAAGAACTATACGACTATATGACAGTCCAATTCCCCACCCTTGCCACTATTTTTGGCATGCCTAAGGTCCACAAAGATCACAAAAACTCTCCTTTCCGCCTGATAATCTCAGACAGCAAGTCTAAGACTTTTCCTATAGGAGTAGTAATAGACACCATATTGAAGCCTATCTATAAGGATTTGAGCCATCTGGTGAAGGACTCATGGGAATTTTTAAAAAATTTCCCAGTTGGTTTGAATAGTAAAGACATACTTTTCAGCTCCATAGATGTCATTGACTTGTTTAGTTGTATACCAATGGAGGAAGGGCTCGAAGCTTTCACTAGAAGTTTGAGAAAACATACTGATATAGGTTGGGATAGAATTTCCTTGGTGGTTGAATTAATGAACATTGTCTTGGACAACAACTTCATTTTTTATGAAGGTGAAATTTTCAAGCAAACCAGAGTAGTGGCTATGGGAGCAGCTTGTGCTCCCATATTTGCAAATCTGGTTATGCTTGATTGGGAGGAGAATTGTATTTTTACTAGTACCTATTACAAAAATATTTTGTACTATTCCCGTTATTTGGATGATATTTACATCCTGTGGAAAGGGGATAGTATTTCTTTTGAGGCTTTCTTTGCATTTTTGAATATTAGTAGCAGTTTTTTGAAATTTACCTCCATTACTAGTTGCAATGGTGTACCATATTTAGATACTATGGTTTCAGCAGACTATGATGGATTTAAATCCACTATACACAGGAAGGTCACGTTTACGAATTCCTATTTGGATTATAATAGTTTTCATCCTATTAAAATGAAAAGGAACATTAAGGGTCAGGGTATTCGGGCCATTAGGATGACTTCAAACTATCTTGATATGAAAAAAGAAATTAGTTATATTGTGGAGCTTGTTAGTGATAGGGGATATGATGTAGATATAATGAACGACATAACTAATTATGTCATCAGTCAGTGGGGTATAAAATATACACCACTACTAGGTTCAAGAGTAACAACTATGTAGTAAACAACATCAGTGATGAACCAACTGCTGTAAATAACACAATGACAGTGGAATGTATTGGGGGTGAAGGTAATAGAAACTTTAAAAGAGCCTACATTATTGAATACAGCCCTTTCAGCCAAGTTATTAAAGACATCCTGGTTAGAAATTGGCACATTTTAACTGATTTAAAAGAAATAGCTGATATTGTGTGTCAGAGACCTAATTTTGTGTACAAAATGGGTATGAACCTTAAATATTTATTAGAAGGTGCAAAACCTACCAACTACAATTATAATAAAAATACATCAAACACTTCTAAATGTGGGACCTGTCATCAATGTTCATCTATTCATGATGGCAGTAGTGTAATTCTGAACAACATTAGACACACTAAATTGTATATGTCTAAGGGTAATTGTAGATCTACTATGTTGGTATATGTGGCCCTTTGTTCGGTCTGTCCTTCCTACTACATAGGAAAGACAGAAAGACAATTTAGGCAGCGGATTTATTCACATTTATATTGTATTAAAAAAAGATCCCAAAAATGCTTTGTCTAAGCATATTTTAGAAAAAGGAACAGATCATGTTTTCAAATTTGCTATTTTAGAGAATGTAAAAAGAAATCCTAGAGGAGGGAATTACAAAAATTATTTAGCGTATAGGGAATTATGGTGGCAGGTATTCACCGATGCAACCACACCTCCTGGGATAAATGATTATTTTTCCATTAAACCCTTACTTCTCTTAAATGAGAATTAATTGGGAAATATGTTTACTAATTTTTAAAAAAAGTTTTTTACAAAGTATTCATTTTGATTTTAATGTTAGTGTAACTTTAAACTAATGCGCTGGGTTTGGCGCCAAATTTGAAATTTAACTGGAGTGTTATCAGTAGAGTAACTGTTCTGATGAAGCTCGCTACGCGAGTGAAAGCGCTTAACTGTTTCAGTTAATAAAGACACTTGTTTTTACTAAGTGGTGCGGTCAATTTTTAATCTGGGCTGACTTAATACTGTGAGGGGCAGCAGTTTGGCGTTTTGGAAGTGCTGTTTACTGGTTTTCGTCATTAAGTGGGGGATTGTGTTAAAGTCCTTGGCCAACTCCAGACAGGCAGTATGTACCGATTTGCCTTCCTCCAGGGCTTTGACACTCAAAGAATTCCACTAGGTTTAAGAGGCATGATCTGCCCTTAAAGCCAAACTGGGTTGGGTCAAGAGTTTGAAGGTCACCAATGTCCTTGATGAGATCCAAGATGATTCTCTCCATGGCCTTGCAGACATGGCTGGTCAGGCTTATAGGTCTATAGTTCCTTGGGTTGGTTGAGGGACACCTTCCATGGAAAGGGATTATGGTTGCAGTTTTCCACTCTACTGGGACAGAGCCAGTACTTAGATTGTGGTTGAAGAGCTTACCCAGTGATCCACTAACTCTTGCTTTACACCATTTAGTAAGCAGCCTGGAATGTTATCCAATCCCATACAGGCTGTGTTTCTGGCCTTGGTGAGTGCAGCTATGACCTGTTCTTTGGAGATAATAGGTAGAGAACTGGTGACAGGTATGCTTTGGGTTATAACTGCTGGAGACAGGGGTGTAAAATTTATACCACACCTGTCTAACAGATTGGTGATGCCCTCAGGTTCAGTATGACTGGTACTGTCCACTATGAATTCAGTGCAAAACTAGGCCTTCCCTTTTACATTACAGACATAGCTAAATAATACATTGTGATCATCTTTAGCAATGGATTCTAATTAGCTTTATAGGACTTTATATTTGCTTGTTCAAGCTATACAGAGGGTGTTCTGCTAAAACTGTTCCCTCCAATTCCTGGACATCGGTTTCTTTCTTTTGTTGTTTAATCTGTTTATGCTAGATGTCCACCAGGGTGGCTTATTTTTTCGTGAGCAAGTTTTGATCCATTCTGGTATGGCTAAGTCTATACACTTGTAAAGTTGTATATTTAGGGCATCTGTGTACACCTCTGTATAGGAGTCTTTACTGTCATTGGTGGCAGGAGGTTTGAAACTATTTATGACATCACTTAGGATGCTACAGTTTGCTTTGGAGAAACTTTTCAACCTTTTGGATCTGGAGTGGGGGGGTCTGGTACACTGAATGTGACTGATTTATGGTCATACCTTGCCAGGGAGGGTCTCACACATGAGGTGGTTCAGCAATCTCCCATGTTGGTGAGTACTAGGTCAAGAACATTCCAGCCACTTGTGGGGGTGTGGGCTAACTGTTACAGAGGATTTGTGTTTACAAAGTGCAGGAACCTTAGGGTAGGTATGTTTGAGCTCATATGTATCCCAGTCAATGAAAGGATAGTTAAAGTCACCCACGCAAGTGTGTTTGGCTGTATTATGAGTGACTCAAGAAGTTCCAGGATAGCACTGTGTGGTTTTCATGGTTCATGAAGTGGACCTGTAGCTAACAATGATGTGGAGGGGAGCCTTTCCTGCAGATAGTTGGACTTGGAGTAGCTCTAGGGAGTCATACTGCTTACCAGACTTTAAGTGTATTTGTCTTTTATGAAGATGGAAACACCTCCTCCTTAAGTTCTTTCACATTCATTTTGCGGTCAGAACATGTGGAAGGCATTAAAGCCTTTCATGGCCGGAGAACTTTCTAAACCATTCTCTGTGACTACACAAACATTGACATCTTCCACAGAGTGCAGTTTCTGATTTACACTCCTAGCATTAAGCAGCATAACCCTGAATTTGATTTTTGAGGAGATTTTTACGACAGGAATTTTGGCCTTATAACAATGCCTAAAAAAGCACTATGGCAGAGTCAAGTACCTTGGCCAGTAACCATAAGCAAGAAGTGTCAGATGAAGACCATTCCTGGCAAAGCAGCATGATCTGTCAACCATGTCATCCCAGTCAGAGAAATACTGGATCCTCCTGGAGTGACACCAGTAACTAAGCCAATTGTTGAAGGCGATAATTCTTTTGTTTGTATTGAGGCATCATCCTGGATGAAGGTAGCATGCTGCTTAGGGCTACGGATATACCCGTCTGAGAAACAATCTGGGAGCTCAGTCATAGCTCTCTTTATATAGTCCAGTGAGGTACGTCTCAAGTTATTTACTCCAGCATGGAGAATGACCGATGTGACTGTGCTTTTTGTTGACAGACTTGAGTACATGCATGACTTTGCGGATCCTGGCACCTGACAAGCAGCTGACCGTGACTTTCTACTTGCACAACCTGGTAAGAGGGATATCTGTGTGTCTCACTATGGATTTGCCTATGACGTAGAGATTGGTTTTCAGGTGTTTTGCCATAAGGGTGTAATGGGTGACACTGAATGTTTATTTTCATGTGTAGTGGGTTCTATTGGGACTGTAATGTGTGCAGAAGGTTTGCATCTGCCAGGTCTCTGCTCTTCTGGTAAGCTTCTAATGAGGGAGTACCTCTGCATATGTAGGGTTATGTGTTGTGCACTTGGTTTGCTGAGGAGGTGAAATGTGTGTGCTGACAATCTGTTTGATATCTACCTTGTTACCTGAGAGAGAGGGAGAGTGCATTTATTCTACATTCATTGTATAGTTGCATCTCTCACTAATCGTATTTGTAAGTTTTAGAGGAGTACATGGTTGTCAGTATACAGGAGGCAATAGAAATCTAGCTGTGTAAAACACAAGTACCCTTATTTTTTTTTTCCATTTTTTTCTTAACACAAGTACCCTTAAGCATATTTAGATGGTTGTTAGCAGAGTGATTTTGTGAGCAGCAACAACTTGGCCCGTCTATCAGGGACATAGGTGCCACCCCAGAAGTGACTTTACAATCACCCAATCAGTAGTGACAGTTGTGCTTGAACAGGGTCATTGAAGACATGCAGTGGGAGACTATTACAGAGGAGTGTGAGTCACTGGGGTATATATCCATCTCTCCAGCATGTTCTGTTTATGTCACAGGCTAGATTGAGAACAGAGCCAAGTTAGTTTTGTCCCATTTGATTTGCAGATGTCCAACATTTCCAGTAGGTCAACTTGCAGGATACTGACTACAGTGACAGGTCTTGTAGTCCATGTATGTTATGTTTGGAGGGCCTGCATTCTTCCAGTCAAGCACCTCTATTTTTTTCTCCAATTTCTGCAGGTGTCTGGTGACATACAGATAGAAGGGAGCCTTGTACTCAATTAGTGGTCTGATAAGGGTGGAGTACAACACAGCGTTGACCTCTCTGGTCTTGGATGTGATGTCCATATGCATGAGGGTACCATGCAGAATGTTTCTCAATACTATGGACATATTGTGATGAAAGTGTAGGCAGATTGCTATGAACATTTGCTCACAAGTCTCACAACACTGTTTGAGTTGAGGGAGGTGCTACGTATATCATAATTACCAGGGGGTACTTCATGCCAAACATGGCAATGAGGCATTGTTTGGTGCTAAACTCACAGACTGAACCTTACAGAAATTAAATGTCTCTGTCAGCCCCTTCTACAATATGTTACCATAATTGTAGGAATCTATACAAGTGCATCCGATAAACAGTCATCTGCAAGTGTGGTAAACCACTGGCCATCTACCATTGCCTGCACTTCAGGGAAGTATTTTCCACACATTTGCAGGCCCAGCACAGATCCTTGAGGGTATTCCATTGGTAAGTGGCTGGGGGGGGGGGTGCAGTCCCCAACTTTGACAGTGTATGTTCTGTTGCTGAGCCAGTTGGATATCCAGCTTATACTGATTGACTTAATTCCTAGATGGAAATTTTCACTATGAGACATGAATGTGGGATATTGTCAAAGGCCTTGGATAACTGAACATAGGCGGTATGTCCGGTTATGTGTCATCCAGGTCTTCGGGATCAAGGTTCAACATGCAAGATCTATCCTTGACAAACATAACATGGGTCAACTCAAGTGTGTTGAAGGTCATCTATGTCCCTGTAGGTAAGGTCTATGCTGATCCTTTTCCCTAGCCTTGCAGAAAAAGCTGGTTAGGCTTATGGGTCAGTTGATGTAATTCTGCATGTTAGCAGATTGATGTACATTGCATATGACAACATTTGATATTACTTTCTGTAGACTGTGGAAAAAGTACTGAGACAGCAGGGTTGCAGGATGGCAGGTAGCAAAGTGCATTCACATGCAAGATACACCTGTTTGCACACTGCTTCTCAGTGCACAAACAGGAGGCACATTGCTAAAGCTGGACAGTTTGTACTGAGTCTATGAAAAACACCTGCTACTTAACTGACTCAGTGGAAGCAGGTGTTACTGCATTGATACTTTCATTTTGGGGCCAGATGGTGCTGGGTTTGAATCCTTTTGTCTCTTTTTTTTTCCACCCAGTATTTGGCTGTTTTTATCTGGTGTGCGCAAAGCATAACAGTGAGCAACTGGCCCACTCAGGAAGCAGACAGGACCAAGACAGCCAGAAACAGAAACTGTATGCATTTAATTAATACTACTGGGCATTGCACAAATTCGCCAAGCAACGTTGTGTTGTGGTTAACAGCGAGACCTTAAGAATGAATAGTAAGACAGGGAATGTCATGTAACTAATCCTGTGGCAGCAGGTGCAAGTATACAGCTGGAGTACAGATGGTCCTATGTTCTAGTACAGGGTGTGCAGCCTTTGTTTTACTGTTGTGCCATTGCAGTTTACAGCAATGAACAGCTGTTATTTCACCTCTTGTGGCACTGCCATACACATCATCCTGGATTCAAATACAGCATATTTCATACACTTTTACTGTTCCAATTCCCATTACAGTTTCTCTCACTTATAACACTAACATAGTGTACATGATATTAATTACATTTTATATATATATATATATATATATATATATATATATATATATATATATATATATATATATATATATATATATATATATATATATATATATATATACACACACACACACACAAACACATACACACACACACACAAGGACTGAGACACTAATATTGTGTCAATTTACCTATGTATTATCACATTTACTATCAAATGTATGACTGTGGGTATACTGTGTACTCCATTCCTGTAAATATTTTTCAGCCCTATGGACTGCCATTACCTTCACATTTGTCAAACACATACACAACTGCCTGTACATCAATTAACCTTGAAATTGCATTGCTTGCTACAGCTGCTCACTGCTTACCATACCACAAAAACAGTGCTTGGAGGTACGCACGCCTGAGCACTATGTTTGCAAAGTGGTGTGCAACATTTTCAAACAGTGTGCATGCTCCCAGTAAACACAAAAACTGGAATTGGTGGGAAACCATCATTCTCTGTTGCTCTTGATCCATGACAGACATGGCAGGCATTCGTGGAGAAGGTGAGACTTAGGGCTCAGAGAAGGGGTGTCCAGGAATCCAAGATTTTTGTTGGACTCCTAGTTAAACACCACAGTGCCAGGTTGCTGCACAGAGATTATTCTGGGTCCCAGTATAAGTCACAGGCTTGGGATAGTTTGGCCTGGGCTGTAACCAGTGCCATTGGTATCCCCCACACTGCTCACTAATGTAGGCATCACTACAATGACCTCCGTTAGAGGAAGTGGTGTACCCTCAATGCTTCGATAAAGGAATTAAGGATGGAGGACATACCACAGATGTGTTAGTACCAACTACAGAGAGTACCTGTAAGGCTTAAGAAATGAATACAGGCAAGACTAGTAATCATAATGGTAACCTGTTCTGTTTTTTCCACAGCTGCCATGGAAAGGGAGTGCAATGTTAGGAAACATGACGCTAGACTGGCGAGGATGAAGGAGGCATGTTGTATGTATACAGCAGAAGAATACTATTATTGTAGCATTAAAAGTTAAAGGTAGCTTGTTTGGTATTTTATACAGTTGTATCAAATTGAGCATGCATATCTCAACTGTTAAATACCACACTTCCCAACTATACAATACTGTTAATTCTTCAATTACCCACAACTTAAAGGTTTAAAGTAAAAGCTTTATACTAGTGGCACACATGCCCTGCTGTAATCTATATAATTGGAACACTCATATATGTGCTATGCACATGTAAAGGAGTACTTGCTGCAATCTGTAGTACAGTGTGCATCTGTTAGGAGCTGGTGGTCTTAAAAGTAATAGTTATCTGTTAGGGGGTGGTAGTCTTAAAAGTAAAGGTTAGGATAATACAGTCAAAAATAATTGTATTAATGCACTGTATGTTACATATGAAGGTACTAATCTTCACTTTTTCTCTCACCCCAACCCTTAACTCTGTCTTTTTTGTTTTATATTGTGTGTCCAAGGTCATCTATGTGTATCACATCACGAAATGCTCCACTGCACAGCGGAGTAGGCCTGCCCTACAGGATCCACCTGCCCGACTCCACCAGCCCTGGCACCATTGCTCTGCACTTCTGGAAGCCAACCTGGCATCACCACTTCTACTGCCCCCGCACTACCTGCCCTGCCCCACTCCACCGGCCCTAGCACCGTTGCCCAGCACTTTTGGGAGCCAACCTGGCAGCACTACTTCTACTGCCCCTTCAATACCTGTCCCCTCAATTACTTCTGCCCCAAAGGATAGGCCAGCGAGTCCCTCCAAGAGCAGTGGCAGAGGTGGTGAGTTCATCATCTGTGCTGAACTCCCAGGGATAGCATGTAGAGTTGTACACCACACTACTGGTGCACACCTACGCCAGATGGAGGGGCTGCTCTCCCTCATTTTACGTAGGAGGAGGAGGAGGAGATGTCGAGCGCTCCAGCCAGTGGCCAAGTGAGGTGACACTGATCACAAGTCTGGCAGGTGAGGACTCTATTCTCACTGTCACCCAGCTTGATGAGCATTGATCCTGGATGTCCCTACCCTGACCCCATCCATGGTGTCTGACCTTGTGTTCATCACCATCCCTGTGTCTTGTCTTGTTTGTCTTCTGTCTGCAGCTGCTTCCTCACTTACTCAACTTACCAGACATGCCTACATTACTTCCCCAACATTCCTCTCTCTCAGAAAAAGGGCACCTGTCCCACCAGAAAATAATCATCCCATACATAGCTCTCCATTTCACACATATATCTTCCTGACACACTTGATTTGGTCCAATTGGCTATACAACTTGACTGTTATGGACACCCCTCTCTCTGGAGATGACGGTCCAAATTCAGCTAATATTCTGCACATATCAGTTTCTGTGGAGGTGCAGCGGTTAGCGTTGTCACCTCACAGCAAGAGGTTCTCCTGTTCAATTCTTTGCTGGAGCGCCTTTTGTGCGGAGTCTGCATGTCCTCCCCGCAGTCGAGTGAATTTAAAGACATGCAGGTAGGTGTGTGTGTGTGTGTGGGTGTGCCTTCTTTGAAGGTTGGGTGCCGGGCTGGAAATTGACACCGTACAAATTCACTGCCAACCATTAGCAGACCGGAGTTCCACTGTGGCAACCCTTAACTGGGAAAAGCTGAAAGACAGTTACTGTAGAAGAAATGAATGGCTATGGTTCTTTCCTACTTCCCTCCTGCACATTCCTGTATTGCATTCTATCTGTTCTTTCCCTTGCTTGCTCCCCATTTCACCATTGTCCCATCTTCCCCATTTCTTTTCTTTAATGCACTACTGCCCGATGGTGTGCACTGATCACCAACTTGCAGCAATGTTAATGTGAAAGTACTTAAAAGTGTTACATTCAGTTGTAATCGAACGCAGTACCGTCTGGCCCAAAAAAGGAATGCACCACTGCATTAACATGTGCTGTCACAGAGGCAGTTAACAGGTGTATTCCAGAGACTCAATACTAATGATCAGAATTCAGGAATGCGGCTCGCATTTGCGCAATGCTTAACAGTGCATAAGCATGTGCATCTTGCATGCATATGCACTTTGCCGTCGCGCAAACCCACTGCTTGTCACACTATGGAAATGTATATCTTATGCTGTTTTACTGCTATTTACTGTCCATTTCCTTTGTTTGATATTAAATTACTGTAGAAACATTAAAAACTGAGGCCCCTAACAATATGTCATATATTTTAAAATATATCCATGTCTTGGCACCCCATCAAAGCACTACAACCCTGAGGTCTCAGTACTTTTTCCACACATATATCAAACACACTACAAAATGTAATATCAAATGTTGTGTGCCATGCAATGCACATTAATCTGGTAACATGCGGAAAGTACAGTTGTGTACACTTACCATAAATGTAGATGTTAGAGTGTATTCATTGCTGCAGTCATCACCTGTGGATTAGCTGTGGTAGTCCTCGGCCAGCCCGAATACTAGAGTCAATGTTTTTGTATGCTGGCTGCTGTAGCCTGTAGTCTGACATCAGGTCATCAGTACTATAAACAAAGGCAGCAGACGTCAGTACATCAGTTTTTCTTGCCCTAACCCATCAGAAGCACAAGGGAAAAGAGAGTGGTCATGGTGGCCAAGAGCCACCTTGGGAAGCCTGTGTCCCCCTATGGGGAGATGTGAAATGGGGGATGGAGGGAGAGAAACCCAAGACTGCAACAGTGAATACACTCTAACATCTACATTTATGGTAAGTGTACACAACTGTACTATGTTCTTTGTGTTTCACTGTTGCAGTCATCACCTGTGGGAGGATTCCCAAAGCTGAGGTAAAGGGTGGAACGACAGGTAGAGTCCTAGGTGTGGGTTGGGAGGCCCTGAAGAATTGCAGAGGCAAACCCTGCCCTAGGCTTAGAAAAGAGAGGTAGGCGCTAATACTTTATAAAAGTAAAGACAGAGGTCCAGGTGGCTGCTTCCAATACGTCCCTGGTAGAAACTCCACTGAGGAAGACAGTGGAGGTTGCCCTAATAGAGTGGGTACGGATTGACTTGGGGATGGGTTTCCCCATGTAGTTTTTAGCAAAAATGGATACAGTGTGAAATCCATTCGTAAATGGCTTGTTTGGAGATGGGCTTCCCCTCTGCCCCTGGGGCAAAGCTTACAAGAAGCTGGTCAGTTTTTCTGAATGTTTTAGTGTGGTCCAGATAGTATCTGAGTTGTCTGTGCACGTCTAGTGAGTGTAGAATTCTTTACCCCTTGTTTTGAGGGTTGGGAAAAAAGGTGGGAAGGTGTATGGCATAATTAAGGGTCACATCAGACATCACCTTGGGCATAAAGGAGGGATTAGTCCTCAGGAACACTCTGTCTGCATGGAAAATTATGAAGGGCTCGACAGCCATGAGAGCTTGAAGTTCTGAGACTCTTCTGGCTGAGGTGATAGCTAGAAGGAAGGCAGTCTTCCAGGAGAGGCATTTCAATTCTGTTGAAGTGGCAGGTTCAAAAGGAGGCAAGGTTAGTTTCTCTAGCACATAATTCAGGTCCCAGGGTGGAGTAGGAGGTCTTCTGGGAGGCCTGATATTAGAAGCCCCACTGAGGAATTCCTTAATCAAAGGGTGAAAGAAGAGGGGTGGGTCTGAATCATAATGGGCAGAGATGGCCGAGGCATGGATTTTAATAGAGGAGAAGGAGAGGCCACTATTGAGCAACTCTGCTAAGTAATCCAGGATGAGAGGGATGGAAGGTTGGGAGATACTGTCCCCTTTTGATCGTTTCCAGCAGCAGAATCTTTTCCATTTTCCTACATAAGATTTTCTTGTGCTGGGCCTTCTGGCCTCTGTGATGATGTCCAGGACCAGTTTGCTTAACAGTGACTACTTGTTAGTTTTTAGTGCATCAGCCATGCTGAAAGTTTGAGAGTCTGTAGGTCTGGGTGCAGTATATTCCCCGTCTCCTGGGTCAAGAGATCTGACCTTAGGGGAAGCAGCTTCAAGGGCTGTAAGGTTAGACTAAGTAGTAAGGGGTACTGTCTGGGCCAATCTGGAGTGATGAGGATGGCCTTTGGACTCTCCATTATTTATTTTTATTATTTATTTATTATGTTTAATTATTTTTATCAGAACCCTGAGAATAAGGGGCAGAGGAGAGTATGCGTACACAAAGAGGGAGCTCCAGGGGAAGGTCAAGGCATCCACCTTCCATGCTAGGAGGTGATACTCCATGATGCAAAACTTGTGCAGCTCGTGGCTGAGGTGCAAGGCAGAGGTCCACCTCTGGGGTCTCCCACTCCTGGGTGATTTGCAGAAAGATTTGTGGAGCTGCCATTCATGGGGGTCCAGTAGGTTTCTGCTTAGGTGGTCTGCCAGTGTGTTATTGATCCCTGGTAAGTATTGGGCAATTAGGTGTAGCCCCATGGACGTGGCTGTAAGCCACAGACTCATGCCTAACCTGAACAGGGGGCAAGATTGGGTGCCCCCCTGCTTGTTGATGTACCACATTACTGTGGTGTTGTCTGCTTTTATAAGGAGGACCCCTGGGCTGAAATGGGGTTGGAAGGAAGTCAGACTATTTTGCACTGCCATCATTTCTTTCTGGTTGATGTGCAAGTTAAGTTGCTGGGCATTCCAAAGGCCTTGGGTACACCTGCCTGCTAGGTGAGCACTCCAAGCTATGTCTGAGGCATCGGTGGTGTTGGTCTGGCCGAAAGGGCAGAGGATGAAGGGAAGACCCTTGTTCATGGCACAGGCCTTTGCCCACCAGAGAAATTCATCCCGTATGCAAGGGATCAGTGGGAGAGTGGTCTCTAGGGACTGAGAATGCTGACACCAAAGGTTCTTTAAGTACCATTGAAGCTTTCTCATGTGAAGCCTGGCAAGAGGGATGAGAAGGATGCAAGATCCCATGTATCCCAGGGCTTGCAGGAACTTCCTCACAGTGAGGTGACTTCTGGAAGCCAGCTAGGTGAAGTAGAGAGGCAGGAAGCTCTGCTTTTCTGAGGAAAGGAAGGCCATTAGAGTTGTTGTGTCTAGCACAGCTCCCAGGAAAACAATTTTCCTGGTGGAGTTTTGCTTCGATTTTTTTCCTCTTTGATGGTGAATCCTAGGGAAGTTGGGAGTTTGACAAAGAGAAGATTCTGGAGCAACATTTATTTGCTGTTCACATGAATGAGGCAGTCATCCAGGTAAGGGTAAATCTGTATATTTCTCAGTCTGCAAAATGCTATAGCCGGGGCCAAGCATTTGGTAAATACTCCTGGAGCAGGAGATAAGCCAAGGGGCACTGCAGAGAACTGAAAGTGATGACTGGCTGCTAAGCGCAGGAATTTTCTGCAAGATTCCCTGATGGGGATGTGGAAGTGGGCATCTTTTAGGTCTAGTGTCACCAGCCAGGCATTTTGTGTAAGCATAGGCAGGAGCTGCTGCAAGTTTAGCATTTTGAACCTGGGGACCACCAAGGAGGTGTTTAGTTTGGATAGATCCAGGATGGGGCGCCAAGTGCCCTCTTTTCTGGGAACAAGGAATAGTCTGGAGTAAAAACCTTTCCCATTTGATCCAGAGGGACAGGTTCTACAGTCCCCAGGGATATTAGTGTTTTTACCTGTTTTAAATGCCTTTGCCCACTGGTTTGGGGGGAGGTCTGGGTACCCTCTTGGAATTGGGAGTTCGCTGAAGGAGAATCTGTATCCCTGAGAAATTATTTTTAATACCCATTGGTCCTTGGTTATAGAGACCCAATTGTCCTTGAAGACGGTGAGCCTTCCTAGTTTTATATGAGTGAAAGGAGGGCCGGGGAGAGAATCATTGAGAGTGCTTACCATAGAAGCTTGGCTTAGAACTCCCTGCCTTAGAGGTGGAAGTGGTCCACTGTTTGCTTCTTTGCTGGCCCTGGGATAGGGGCTTGAATGTCCTGTCCCTGTGGGGCTTACTTTGGCCCTGTCTGCTGGGTGCAGGGAAGGCCCACAGCTTAGAGGGGAAGTTCCTGCTGAATATGGGCGGTTGAACTTGAAAGAAATCTTTTACTGTTTGCATACATTTTGCTTTGTCTTCCATCTTTTTGAGCACCTCTTCTGGTTTTTCTCCAAACAGGTGCTCCTTATCTAGGGTTGCATCAATAAGTTTAGACTTTACATGATCAGGGAGAGGTTGTTCCTTCAGCCATCAATGTCTTCTAATAACAGATCCTGTCACTGCTGCCCTGTTTCTAGGGCATCATATCCACATTGCAATGAGTGCTTGGCCACTTGCCAAGCACAGTGTAGTCATTCTGCTACCTCTTTTGAGTTGGCAAAGTCAGGAGAGATAGCAATCTTCTGTTTTAATTGTTCCAAAGTGTGTTGTTATTTTAACATATGGAACTGACAACTGAGTGCTCTGACAGCTAAGGTTGCAGAGGTGTATACTTTCTCACCCCATCTGTACAAAGCTCTGGAGTCTTTGTCAGAAGAAAGAGGATTCTTGGCAGAACTAGTCTTAGCTCCTTTGGGTCCCTGTGTAATGACCTCAGGGTCTGCAGCAGGGTTCCTGTACAGGTATTTGTGAGAATCCGGTACTCTGTAGTACCTGTCAGGTTTAGCTGGAGCAGGAGGCAGGGCATCAGGGGCTAAACTGGATTCAAGGTAAACATCATCCACCACTTCTAGAATAGGTGGGATGGATAGGGGTCTGTGCTGGGGCAGGTCCAGAAACTCTTAAGTAGTTTCTTTGACTGTGGGTAGTCCTGAGATTCCCTTTGAAAATATTCCCAGAGGGAATGGAGGGGAGAGGTCCTCTGGAGGGGAGGCAGAGGGGATGCATCTGAATCCTCAAACAGGGGCTGTTGTTCCTCTTCAAAGGTAGAATAACTAGATTCCTCAGACTAGTGGTCTGTCAATTTCTGAAGGAAGCATTTTCCTTTTTGGAGTGGGGGCTTGAGTACCTCGGATAAGGGAGATTAGGTCCTCTGCCATTTTAAGCATTTGAGCTTGGGGTGGGGAAGCAGTAGCAAGATGGTGGCTAGAAGCAGATTTCCTAGGAGTGGCCTGGCTTCGAGTCCTGTAAGAATCTGTCGGTCTCTGAGGAAACGGTAGTCAGAAAAAACATCTTTGTCTAGAACTGGTAGTGCGAACGGCCTCCTCGGAAGCCGGTGCCTGCATCGTGGCACCGGACCCAACCAAGGCAGAGACAGCCAAAGGCTCAGAAGACGAAGTGGTTTTCTGCGGCATACCGGACTCCGAACGGAAGCACCTCACTGAATTCTGGAGAACTGATGACTTGCTTAGCGGTAGCATCATCGGAAGGCTTAGCCTTGTGTGGCCTGTCTATCTTTACATTTTTTCGGAATGTCGGCTAATTGTTGGCTGATGGATGCCATATTGGAATTCAAAGACGCAATACGAAAATAATTGTCTACAAAAAGAGCTCTATGACGAATGGTTCTTGCATTAAAGAGGGCACAGAACCGGCAACGAAGGATGTCATGGTCTGGACGTAAACAAGTGATGCAGTAAGAATGAAAGTCTCTGTGTGGGACCTGCTTTCCACAGGCGAGACAACTGTTAACTTTTTCGGACATCGGTTAGAGCAAGAAAAAGGGTCCTCAACGGGGTACTTAGCTTTAGACGTTTTCTGCTGAAATTCAACTTCTGGTAGCGACACACACTCATGAAACTGCTTCTGTTACGGGCTCTAGGGCAAGAAAGACTGATGTAATGACGTTGGCTGCCTTGCTTTATAGTACTGATGACCTAACAGACTACAGGCGACAGCAGCTGCCACACAAAAACACTGACGCTGGTATTCGGGTCAGCCGAGGGCTACCACAGCAGGGATAACCCACAGGTGATGACTGCAACAGTGAAACACGAACATCTACAACTACTGACCAATATACCTAAAAAGTGTGATATGCAAGGCTACTGCAGGATTCAGCATGGACCATATCCACAGGGACACAGGTGACATTCAATACACCTGACCCTATTCATGCTGGTTTTGTCAAGGGTAGATCTTGCTTATTGACCCTTGTGGACTTCTTGGATACTGACCCCAAAGACCAGGATAAGAAATAATAGGACATACTGCCTACGTTGAGTTAGCCATGTCCTTTGACACTATCCCCCATTCATATCTCATAGTGAAGATCTCCCATCTGGGAATAAGCCATACTATACTACATGGAGAGCCAACTGGCTCAATGACAGAACACACACACTCTCAAAGGTGGAGACTGCACCTCCACCACTAGCCCACTCACCAGTTGAATACCACAAAAATCTTTGATGGGCCCTCAGCTGTTTGGGAAATACTTCTCTGAAGCACAGGCAGCAGCAGATGGCCTGTGAATTACCAAGTTTGCAGATGACTTAACTGGACGCACTCGTATAGAATCCACCAATGATGGTAACATATTACAGTAGGGGCTGACACAGACTGAATGGTGACTAACTCAAGGAGTGAACTGTAAGCATACAATGGCTGTCACCTTTGTCAATGCCAAACCCCTGCAAATTATGATTTAAATAGTACCCCCCTAAGCTCAAACACAGTGTTGTGAGACTTGGGAACACAAGTTGATAGCAATTTACATTTTCATCACTATTTGCCCATAGTGGTGACACAATCTGCATTGCGGCCATCATACATATGGATATCCAAGACCAGAGTAGTCACACATCTGCTGTACTCTACCCTTATCATACCAATAATGCAGTACAATGCTCACATCGCTCTGTACCTCACTAGATACCTGCGGCAACTGGAGAGAAGACAGAGCTGTGCCTGGGAGACTGCAAGGCCTTCAAACATGGCATACATGGAAAGACTTTACATACCTATCACTGTAATCAGCATCATGCAGGCTGCTGAGAGGTGACCTATGGCTGCCCTGCAAAGCAGTCAAATCCTGTCCTTCTGGAAATAGATATCTGCAATTCAAATGGAACAACTATAATTTGCGTCAAGGTTCTCAACCTAGCCTGTGACAAACAGAACATGCTGGGAAGATAGCTATATCCCACAGTGATTCACACTCCTCTGTAACAGGCTCATACTGCGTGTTAACCAGTTCTCCTCAATGACCCTGTTCAAACGCAACCTTGACTACTGGCTGGTTAAGTCACCTCTGGGCTGGCACCTATGTCCCTCATGGAAAGAGCCAGTTGGTGCTGCTCTCAAACATACTCTGCTAAAAATTATCATCCAACTATGCTCAGTAAGGGTACCCATGTTTTTACACAGCTAGGCTTCTAAACACCCTAGTGCTATTTAGGCTAGTAGCCTCATTAGAACCTATGAAGCTATGTACCTATCCAGGCCTCACAACCTGTTAACCCCCACATGGCCTGCTGATGTCATCTACTACAAGTTCACCTGCACTCTTGTATAATAAATCAAACTTGTGCCATGGTGTTCTGTAGTCTGTGTACTTAGATAGTTAGGGGTTCTGTTCTCATTGCAGTCAACTGAGTGTGTGTGTTTCTAGACAGCAGAGCAGATGTGTGCATCCTACAGTTACTATTCCAATTACATGGATTACCAGTAATGTGATACTTGCTCCCGCTTACATATCTGCTTCATACTGGCCTCGCAACCTCATCTCCCACGTGGCGGCTGCTGATGTCATCTACTATAGATTCACCTGTACTCTTGTATACATCAGACTTGAGCCGCTGCTGATGTCATCTACTATAAGTTCACCTGCACTTCTGTATAAATCAGACCTGAGCTGTGGCGCTTGCATTAAGTACTGTGTTCTGTAGTCTGTGTATGTAGAAAAGAAGGGGTTCTATTCTCATTGCAGTCAACTTGTGTGTATGCGAGCTGTTGCTTGACATTACAGAGAGCATTTTACCCAAGCATGTGGGACACTCATCTTCTCCTCAACAGGCAGTGCTGATATCATCAGCTATATCTAATTTTTGGATATGCAGTACTCCCACCAGGGCAGGGTTAGAGACTGGTCTGGGTGCCAGACAGAAGTCACCTCATCCTATACAATAAAGCTTACAGTGACATGGCTATTAACCTATCCACATACATCACAGCATGGTGTGTAGGCCCTGTGTTATCTTGCTGAGAAAGCCCTGGGATCTCTCCAGCTGCTACATGTCTGGGGAGGTTCATGTAAAAATGTGCATTATACTCTATTAGTGCTGTAATGAGGTTTGACTACAGTGCTGTCATACAATCCTAAAATCTCAATAGGATGGCTTGACATATGATGTGCACAACATAGGCTTTCAATAGTAGTGTGGTCACTTGGTGGTCAAAGTTCATAATGCATATCTATATGTGTTCCCAGTGCTTCCATCACTGGGTTTCTGCATAACAGGACTGCTGTCAATTCTGTGATTAACATGGAACTCCACTATTCAGATGGACATTACAAGCACACATTTCTGCATTTGTACATTGTGTGCTTTTGTCACCATTTAGTTGTGTGTGTTAGCTCCTCCTGTACTATGTTATCACCATTGGTGGACTAAATGATTGTAACAATATGCTAAAATCAGAAATCTTGGTAAGCCAAAGGCCATATACTTTAGCCTGAACTGTCAAGAAGAAACAGTTCAAACAAAGGGCCAAGCGCAGATCCCTGGGATTTGCCAGTGGCGAAAGCTTTACTGGTACAGCTTGATTCACCAACTTTCACATGATGTGTTCTGTCAAGGAGCCAACTGGTTACCCATCAAATGGTGCAAGATTTAATCCCCAGCTTCGGTGTTTCCTCAATGATACCCATGTGTGTGTCTGTGTCAAAACCCTAGGCCAGATCATATTAGGCAGTATACACTCTTACCTTCTTCCAGGCCTATCACACAGAATATATGTGCTGTGACAACATCACCGATCACCTATGTTGTGACCCAGCACATACACCTTCCCGATACGGATCAACACACCCTACACACGACCCATGTTCCCATACAAGGGTGTACATGAACATGCAGCCACCTGAGCATCCACGATGACAACAGTATCATCTTGTGGAACTTGAACAGGTCAAGGCATTTGACCAAAATCCACACTGAGGTATTCAAGTAACACTGTCATATGTGGTCATGAACAGCTATATTACCAAATGGTTAGACCAGTGTATGACATACGTGACATCACACCAAGTTGAAATGTATGACGTGACATATCACGTCCAGTGATCAGGTCAGTACATCAGGGGTGTCTGCTAGGCCCTTTTCTGCCCATTAGTTAAAGTGATGGACATCACACATGACCTACACATGCTGTGTTCAAACAGCTGGCTGAAAGACTATCGCTTAAGTGCAATCACTGACTAACTGTGATTAGTATATTATAGACAGTATCAACACATACCAGAGACAGCTGCCACAACGATGTCAATACTTGCATTGAGAAGACATAAGGAGGGATTTGTTGAATCAGGAAACAAGACACACCACCCAAGTATAATGTGGTCATCACACCCTATAATCAGACCAATAGGTATGTAACCTGTGTCTTGGGGTAGAGGGTAACTGGTACATCCACCAGCATGTGGTCAGTGCTGACTACTCCCTTGAATGTAACAGAACTACTAGGTATTTGAAGGACATGCATATCAGAGGCCATAATTTCATGGCTTTCAGCCTTCATCACACAAATAACTGTGTACAATGGACCCTTCATGTAGCCCCTATACATCTTCCAGTGATGTGCAACTGTCACACTGTACTGTCACACAGCTTATTGGCCATACCTTGGTATTCTTTCTGGGGAATATATGTGAATGTCTGATGGTGCAGAACACCAAAAGGTTCATAGGTTTATAGGCATTTACTAGGCTAATGACTACAAGGGCCTTTTCAAGACTAGCCATGCATCCCAAATCTCTGACAAGTTCTGATGCTATTTAAAACTGTAAGAAGGGGCCTGGGAAATGAACCATTTACAGGTCGCCTGCGTCCATTACAGACCTAGGTGCCAAACCAGGGATGAATTTCCTGTTCCCCATCCAACTGTCCAAGTTGCACTTGAACTGAGTTACAGAAAACTCTGCTTCACACAGCTGAGGAGCCCGTTCAAGAGACAGGGTAGTCTGTGAGATGCATACCTATCTTTCCAGCAGGTACTATGTATATCACAGGCAAGGTTTAATTCTTTAGAATGGGTAATTCTGAAACTTTGTTTTGTGTATATTTAGGAGGTTCCTCAGAGTGGGTTCTGAATATACCCTGTATGGTAGGCACAGATGTCCCCTCAAAAGCCTGTAGGAGACTGAATACAGGGATAGGGCCTTGAGGCAGTCTGCACAAGACATTTTGTGTATGCCCTATAATCTTTTAGTGAGGAACCTCTATGGACGTTCCAGTTGTTGGATATGCCTGGTTAGGTACATACCAAAGGAGGCATTGTACTCAGTGATAGGCATGATGAATACTGAATACACTGGAACAATGACTTCCTTGGACATGGATGCACACCATCACAAAAGGTTTCTCATCCAGGAAAAAAGAGGTAATTGTTCCCCTCTACTCATCACTCATTAGACCCATTACAGAGTACAACACCCCTTTTGGTATGTACCTCACAAGACATCTACAACTGGAAAGGCCGCAGAAATACCTCACAAAGAGGATTACCAGCTTCAAACAGATGCCCTACGCAGACCATCTCAAACAAAACCAGCTTTACTCTGTTGCATATCACCTACTCAGAGGCGATCTCTGCCTAACATACAAAGCTATGTCAAACCCCAAACCCAGAGCTGTTGGACATGCTCCACTTAAAGAAATCCCAATCCCTCCGAGCTACCCACTCTAGGGACCTAAACCTTGTCACCACAATAAACAGAACATGCTGGAGGGTTAGATTCTTGTCCCAGAGACTTCCCATACTCGTACAGTTGTGTACACGTACCATAAATGTAGATGTTAGAGTGTATTCACTGTTGCAGTCATTACATTTGGGTAATCTGCTGGCAGGTTGCCCTCAGTCGGCCTGAATTCCAAAGTCTTGGGTCCTGCGTCGGTTGCTGTCTCCTCTTCCATGACGTCAGGTCGTCGGGGGTATAAAACATGCAGCCGATGCCATTTTCTTTAGTTTTTCTTGCCCCCGATGTCAGGTGCCCCCCCAAAAGGTAGCAATATTATATGTATGTGTGTGTATATATATATATATATATATATATATATATATATATATATATATATATATATATATATATATATATATATATATATATATATATATATATATATATACACACACATACACACACACATACATGCATCAATATAAACTTTACCTTCATCTACAAGCAAATACACCACATAGGTTGTAGACGATAGAGAAGAAAAGATGAACAGTAGAATGACAGGGGGATGGCGGGAGGGTAACCTGGACTGCAACAGTCTGGGCAGTTGTATGCAAGCTTGCACCCAGGAATTTTATCTTTTGAGAGGGTACCAGTTGTGATTTCTTTTCATTTACTGTGTACCCTAGGCATGCTAGAAGCCTTTTCACAAACACCAGGTGTCGTAGAAGAGTGTCCTTGTTCTCTGCTTGAATGAGACAGTCATCCAAGTAAGGATATATTTGAATACTACTTTGTCTGCAAAATGCAATTACTGGTGCCAGGCACTTTGTAAAGACCCTGGGCGCAGTAGATAAGCCAAAGGGCAGTGCAGAGAATTGGTAATGCATTAAGCCAACCTTGAATCTGAGGTATCTTCTGCACGACTGTCTTATTGGGACATGCCTCTTTTAACTCTAAAGTCACCAGCCAAGCATTCTTGCCCAGCATGGGCAGAAGCTGTTGCAAAGTGAACATCTTGAATTTTGGAATGTCCAGGTATGTGTTCAAAATTGATAAATCCAGTATTGGCCGCCAGGCCTTGTGCATTCTGGGTACCAAGAACAGTAAAAACCTTGTACTTTTTCCTGTTCTGGTACTGTCTGAATGGCCCCCATATCCCTGAGGGACGTAACCCGTTCCTGTGCCTCTGCCCATTGTTTTTTTGGCAGGTTTGGCCAACCATTTGTCATTGCCAGAGTGTGGAAATGGAATCTGTATCCCTGTGATATGATGTTCGGTACCCACTTGTCCTGGGTTATTAACTGCCAATTTTGAGCAAAAAGTGCTAATTTTCCCCCTATGGGTGCTGCCAAAAGATAAGTGCTTGTTGTAGGCAGGGGGAAGTCATTGGGATTACTTTCTGCAGGTTTGCGCTTTTATCTCCTCCAGATTTGAAGGTGGATGCGCCCCATTGCTTTGACTTGTACGAGTCTTGAGCCCGGTACCTTGAACCCTTAGGGCGTCTGGATTTGCCCCTTTGAGCTCTGACACAGGAAATGACCAATTTTTTGTAGGCCAGTGTCTACTGAATCTAGGTCTGCACTAGTAAGAAATCTTTAACAGTTTGCATAGACTTAGCTTTGTCTTCCATTTTCAACCTCTTCTGCCTTAATACCAAACAGAGAATCATGCTGTAAAGGTGCAGCTAGTAATTTAGCTTTAACATGATCAGGCAAATTTTGTTCCCTTAACCAGGCATGTCTCCTAATCACAGATCCAGTAACTGCGACCCTGCAGGAGGCCTCTAAAGAATCAAAACCACATTGCAAAGTATGCCTTCCAACTTGTTCAGCTGCATGCAATAATTCCTGCAATTACTTATTGTCTGCACACTCTGAAATTAACATAATTTTCTGTTTCAGCAATCCCATAACATGTTGTTGGTACTTAAGCAAATGAAATTGACAGTTTAAGGCCCTAATTGCCAAGGTTGCAGATGTATAAACCTTTTTTCCCCATCTGTCCAGTGCCCTTGAATCTCTGACGGAGGGGGTAGGGTTTTTTGCTGTTCAGACCTCAACTCCCTTTGGACCTTGTGAAATAGTTTCAGGATCAGCAGCAGGGGTTCTAAATAAAAATTTATGTGAGTCAGGGACCCTGTAATACCTGTCAGGCTTACTGGGAGCCGGAGGTAAAGAGTCAGGGGTCAGGCTTGACTCAGAAAAAACATCATTCACAATGTCTAATACAGGGGGAATGGCTAAAGGTTTGTGCTGAGCTAGAAGGAGGAAATCCCTGAGCCTCTTTTTTGATTCTGAGAAGTCTCGACTCTCCCAGTGAAAATGCTTCCTCAAAGTATGCAAGGTTTCTCCAAATGAATAATCCTCAGGAGGAGATGCAGATGGAATGGACTCCTCAGCATTAGAATCCTCATAGAGAGGTAAAGATAATTCCTGATCAGAAGAAACAGAAACCTGATCTGAAGATTCATAGTCAGTGTCTTGCCTAGGCCTCTTATCTGGAGGGGGATGGGTACTCCTGATCAAGGTAATAAGGTCTTCAGCCATTTTGATCATCTATTTTTTGGGCATAGAGGCCTGTGCACGTGGCTCAGGCATCGTTTTTTTGGTTTAGAAGGCGTCTTTGCCTTTGGTTTTGCAGCTTTCAACTTGATATAAAAATGTTGAGGTCTGAATACACCCTCAGAAGCTGGTGCCTGCTCAGCGGCTCCGGACTCTTCCGAGGGACATGCATTCGTCGGGCCAATACCTTGAGTATCCTGCAGCTGGACTCCACATGGGTATCTGTAGAGGCCTGCGACTTGAAGGTAGCGGGTATCAGGAGCTGCAAAAGCACCTCACTGAGTACCGGCGAACCAGCGACTGGCTTAGAAGCTTCGTCGTCGGTTTTTGATCTCTACTGCCTTTCTCTGTCATTTTCTTTGCGTTTTTTATGTACTCCGGTAGTCGGATTGCTATCCAACAACATCTCTGGATAGTTAAATCTGTTTCCAAAATACTTAGATGCAAAAATACACCGACGCTTAATAGTGCGTTGGTGAAATCTAGCACAAAACCGACAGCCAGGCACGTTGTAAACAGGGCCTAAGCAAGGAATACAGTATAAATGGAAATCCTTATGAGGTATTTGCTTCCCACAAGTAATACAATTATTAACTTTTTCTGACATCGGTAAAAAGCAAGAAAAAAAGTTTCCCCAACGGGGTACTTCGCTTTATTGAAGACTTCGGTTCTGAAACTCAAACGCGAATATTTCAGTAGTCGGACGACCGGCACTTGCAAAATGCTTCTGCTTCGGGCACCGCACGGCAAGAAAGACTAAAGAAAACGGCGTCGGCTGCTTGTTTTATACCCCTGACGACCTGACGTCATGGAAGAGGAGACAGCAACCGACGCAAGACCCAAGACTTTGAAATCAAGGCCGACTGAGGGCAACCTGCCAGCAGATTACCCAAATGTAATGACTGCAACAGTGAAACACGAAGAACATCAAACCACTTATCTATATCAAACAAAGCTCCCCATTAGCACTCTTCAAGAAAAATCCTGATGATTGGATGGGAGACAGGAAATTCACCCTGGGGATCACTTTTGTGGTTCTGCTTGACAGGAGCACAGGAAAATAATTTTCTTGGATGGCAAAAACCAGGGTACTCTTTGGCTAGGCTTACATAGGCCCTAGGGCCAATAGCTTAGTACCCATCTATGAACCTATACCTTTATTTATAAGTTGTGCAACACAGAATGATTTCCTCACTACTGTAGACATGTGATGGTCAAAGTCTAGCTTACTGTGTGTGTTCCTACATCCCCAACTACTGCGTCAACTCTAAGGGGTGTGTTGTCAATATGATATTTAACAGGAGTGGATGACTTCCTGAAGAATACCATTATGCATTTCTTGGCATTTAGTTTTAGGCCACGACTCCGACATCAGTTGCTTGTCCGGGTCAGCCCTTCCTGGTGAGCATGTCAGTGTGGGATTCACTGACAGCTCCTAATTTGCAATCTGCAAATTTAGTCACCCAGAGACCACTGACATTGGCCTTGACTTCAGAGAAGCAAATGCCAAAAAGGAACAGTCAAGGATCGATCCCTGAGGGACTCCATTTGTGACTGGTCTTTCTGTAGAGGTGGACTCTACAATTCTAACATACTGGGCCGTGTGTGTGTGCCAGCTGGCTATTCACCAGATGACATATGGGTTTGTACTTAGCCTCTTGTCAACAATGCCATAGTAGGATATTGTGTCAAATACCTTGGCCATGTCAACGTAGGCAGTTTGAACCAATCTGCCCTCATCCATTGCTTTGGTGACCTTCTCAAAGAAGTAAACCAGGTTGAGTAGGCATTACCTGCCCTTGATGAAACCAAACTGGGTTGGGTCCAGTGTCTGGAGGCTTACTATATCACTGCCATTCCATTCCATGATAATTCTTTCCATGGCTTTACATATATGGCTAGTGAGACATATGGTTCTGTAGTTTCCAGGGTCTGTACATGGCTCACCTTTGTGCAGAGGGAGGACTGTTGCTCCTCTCTATTCATGAGGCAAGAAGCATGTTTGAAAGCTACATTTAAACAGCAATATCAGAGGCCATGATATGTCATGTTTCATGTTATTTAGACTGCATCCTCGGATATTGTCTGGGACCATTGATGTGGTGTTCTTGGCCCCAGAGAGTTGCTACACCAGATGCATTTATGCTGCCTGTTCAGCTTATGCACACACTGCATACATAGGCAATTGACATTAATGGCATGTATGTCATTTGTAACCATGTAGACTGTGCTACAGATATATACCATGCACATATGGCAACTAGCTTGTACTGACCATACTGTCACACACAGATATAGTGGTGTCTCTCCAAACACCTCCTGCAGACATTACAGTGCCAAGACAGTGTGCGTACTTACCCTCAGAGTGTTGACATATAACAGTTGTCAAGTGTGTGTCTGTGTGTGTGTCTGTGTGCGTGCGTGTCTGTGTGCGTGCGTGTCTGTGTGCGTGTGAGTGCAGGCTCATCTGTTATCACTTTGCATCACATATGTTATGTCACAGGCATGGGATTAGTGGTGATATTATTCTGATATTGTCCATGACTGTGGTTGGTTCTTGTAATCTTTGCCCTTGATCCTTTACCTATGGCCACCTTGCTGGAGACCTCTGCTAACAGTACACTGATTGAGGCATATCAGTTTGCACAGATTCACAATATGCACCCTACCCAAATTGCATGTCAGATCCCTGACAGATGTCCTCTGCATCATTCATTTAAGGATGCTTATCTCACAAAGATATCCTCCCCATTATGTCACCTTGTGCGACAGTCACAACCAACACTTTCACGGTTCGTACT